>NW_026911341.1:0-2000 GCF_963692335.1 Osmerus eperlanus | reverse complement strand
GTCAACAGCCTTATGAGCGCTCACACAACAGGCTTGCAAAGAGCCCCTCCTCCACCATGCAGCATGTGCATCATGTGCATCAGGGCCCCTCCTCCACCATGCAGCATGTGCATCATGTGCATCAGGGGCCCCTCCTCCACCATGCAGCATGTGCAGCATGTGCATCAGGGCCCCTCCTCCACCATGCAGCATGTGCAGCATGTGCATCATGTGCATCAGGGCCCCTCCTCCACCATGCAGCATGTGCAGCATGTGCATCATGTGCATCAGGGCCCACGACGCCATCAGCACCATTCTGTTTGCCGTCATTTTCCTGCTGCCTGAAGGACACAGCACATGAGTGTGTGTGTGTGTTGTGTGTGTGAGGAGGGGGGGGGGGGGGTGATGCTGTCATTCATACTCTATCCATTAAGCTTTGGGAACACAGGGTGACTGGGGCTGACTGTTTGGCAGGCTGTTGTGTGTGTGTGTGTGTGTCCATGTCACCTCGCCCTGGTGTGACATCTTGTCTAAACTGTCTGGGCTGCCATCCTTCATCTGCTGACACGTTGTCCTGCCGACTGGGACCAGAAGAGACTTGACCATGAAATAGAGAGAAGAGAGGAGGGAGTTAACCAGGTGTGGATGGATGGAGGGATGATGGATGATAGAGGGATGGAGGGATGTTGAGAAGAGGGCAGCTCAGTCTGCTTTGGTTTACTTGGCCCTGGTCTTGGATTGTCTCCTTGCCACACACACACAGACACACACAGACACACACAGACACACACACAGACACACACACACAGCCAGTCCCCTGACCTCCTCCCCCCCCCCCCCCTCCCTGTCCTCAGCCAGTCTGATTTTTCTGCAGACAAGCTGTGCTGCATTACTTCAGACGATCGATAAATCCTTTACCCCGCTTGGTTCCTTTCCCCACCCTCCTGGATGAAGTCGGGGAGGGAGGGGGGGTAGGAGGGGGAGGAGGAGGAGGAGGAGGGGGAGGAGGAGGAGGGGGAGGAGGAGGAGGAGGGAGGGAGGGAGGGAGGGAGGGAGGGGGAGGAGGAGGAGGAGGAGGAGGAGGAGGAGGAGGAGGAGGAGGAGGAGGAGGGAGGGAGGAGGAGGAAGGAGGAGGAGGAGGAGGGAGGAGGAGGGAGGAGGGGGGGTGGAGGAGGGAGGAGGAGAGGGAGGAAGAGAGAGAGAGAGAGGGGGAGTGAGGGAGAAAAAGGAGAGAAAGAAGAGAGGAAAGAGAGAGAGAGTGAACATGAGTACATACTGTGTGATTACATGAGTGTGTGTGTGGGAGACCTTATCAGGACACCTACCTACCCAACAACTCTGTTGAGTGCCCATTTCCTCCAACAACTCTGTTGAGTGCCCATTTCCTCACCAAGAACCAGAGTTTCTGCAACCACAGGCATATCACCAGGGAAGGGTTGAATCGGAATCAATAGTGAAATGCTGTTCTCTCAGCTAAAGGTGAGGGTTAGGCATTAATGCAGGATGTAAGGTCTAATGTTGGGTTGTCAGAACTAATGTTTTAGTTTCACAAGCTGAAGCCCTGTTGATCAAATGGTTCACTTAGCAGAGCCTTGTTCTCTCTCTCTCTCTCCTCTCTCTCTCTCTCTCTCTCTCTCTCTCTCTCTCTCTCTCTCTCTCTCTCTCTCTCTCTCTCTCTCTCTGGTCTCTCTCTCTCTCTGTCTGTACATACATCTTTCACTTTTACCATCTTTCATTATCTCTCCCTCCCTCTCTTCAGTAATAGCTGTTTTGTTCCATCATTTTCGCTCTGATCTGCCAGCGTCCTGTTTCAGAGGCTTTTCTCATGATGAATAACAGCCCCAGCTTCTGCAAGTTCTACCAACTGTCTCAGTCCTGCGCTCCCTGCAACTTGCCCCCTATAACCTTGCCCCCCTACAACCTGCCCCCCTGCAACCTGCCCCCCTGCAACCTGCCCCCCTGCAACCTGCCCCCCTATAACCTGCCCCTATAACCTGCCCCCTACAACCTGCCCCCTGCAA
>NW_026911340.1:0-37641 GCF_963692335.1 Osmerus eperlanus | reverse complement strand
GGACTGACCCGGAAGGCGTCCATTCTGTGTCGAAAAGTTCTCGCCCGAGCCCAGTTTCCAAGAAGTGCTGTTTCTCAATGGGCTTGTCGGAGGGAGGGGAAGTGATTCAACACAAGGGGGCTTGTCTCCCTCCCTCCGTCCTCCATCCAGCCCCATGCTTGAGTGTGTTTTCGCTAGCCTCTGTGCGCACATGTGATAATTAGCGTAATGAGTTATTTATAGTCCACTGTACAATTGCCAGGCAGCCTCAGGGCTGATTAAGCCACCTTCCAATCAATTATTTATGGCGTCCTGGAGGAGAGTTACTTGTCTCCTTTTGTGTGGAGCGCCATGGCAACACAACAGGAAGGAGAGGCCTGTGAGAGGAAGTGGCCCTGTAATAGCAGCAACCTTGGAAGTCTTCAAAACCGGTTTTACACAGACACAACCCCCCTCCTTTCTCTTGTTTTTCTCTGTCCTTCCATCTCTCCCTCTCTCTCTCTCTCTCTCTCTCTCTCTCTCTCTCTCTCTCTCTCTCTCTCACTATCTCTCTCTCTCTCCACCTCTCTCTCTCTCTCTAAGTGTGGCTGCTCTTTCCAGTGGCTCTAATCTAAACCATACTTTACCGCAAGGCCTCCTGAACTTGCTAGACCTAATAAAAGGTGTTTATGTTCTTTATGTGAGAAAGGGGTTTGGATGTGAAATTAGATTTTTCATAATTGCTGCAGCAATCGAAGAGCGTAACATTAAGTAAGCGTGTGTGTGTGTTTGTGTGCGTGTGCATGTGTGAGTGCGTGTGCATGTGTGTGTGTGTGTGTGTCTCACATGCATGCAAGTGTTAAAACAATCGCTTGTAACGTGATATTGTTTATATTTACAGTAATAGCCTCTCTTTTACCTGGCTTTGCCTTCATATCTGAAGATGATCCAAAATGTTGTCAGGGTTGGGTGAGAGGCAAGCACACTCACTCAAACACACCTTCCACACACACACACACACACACACACCTCCCACACGCACACACACACCTCCCACACTCACTCAAACACACCTTCCACACACACACAGACACACACACACACCTCCCCCACACACACACACACACACCTCCCACACTCACTCAAACACACCTTCCACACACACACCTCCCCACACACACACACACACACCTCCCACACACACACAACCCACACAGAAGCACCCACCCCAAACCCAGCACCCCTCCAACACACAGAGCACACCTAACAGCCCCACTCTCTCCGGCAGTAGCCCAGCTGACGGCTCAGTACAGTGTGTGTCAGAGGGACAGGACAGGCTTTTATAGAGAGATTCAATAACCGACTCCCACACTGCCAGTGCTGTGCCTGCTGTGTGGGAGTCCTGTGAGGATGACGTCTGGAGAAACCAGAGAGGCTGCATCAGAGAGCATCTGTCCCTGGATGGGATGGACGGCTGAACCGTTTCCCTGTATAGTGTGTCTCCTCTGAACTTTCGAAGCTGACCTGTCTTCAAACCTACATCTCGCTGAGTCATCTCTCTGTGTCCTGACACGGTTTCCAGTCGACTGGAAAATATGTTATTTCTGCCCTGTAATTTGGTATTTGGTGTGAGCTATCGCATTTTGTTCATTTTAACCCCCTACTAAACTATTCACGTTCACCCAGTCCCTTTTCTCTCGTTGATCACCGCTCCCCACACATGACACTACGAGGCCTTTTAGTCCGCCTCTTCCTCTATTTCCATAGAAGAAACGCGTTCTAAAATAAAAACAGCTATCTTGATCTTGTTGTGACTGAGATCAACTTTTACTGGCCTGTTCCAGACAGTTCCCTCCTCGTGTTATTAGTGCTTGGTGGACTGGCTTCTCTGTGACATCACGACTTGAGTGACTACTCTTTCCCCGTGGCAATCAATCCCAGCATGCCTTGTGCTGCCCCCGGGGCATGGCCGGCCTCCTGGCTGCTGTCCGGTGTCACATCCATCATCGTCATTGTTTCCTTCTCAGAGCAGAAGCTTAGCACACACACACATACATACACACTTTTACACACTTCAAGTGGAGGCACGTAGAAATGCAGTCAATGTGACGAGTTTACGGTTCTCACTGTCTCTTCTCTCTGTTTCTGTCTCTGTTTCTCTTTCTCTCTCTGTCTTTATATCCATCTCCCTCCCTCTTTCTCTGTCTGTCTTCACATCTACCTCCATCTCACTCTCGTTCTCTCTCTCTCTACCCTCTCCCTATGTCTCTCTCTCTCTCTACCCTCTCCCTATCTAGATCTCTCTCTCTCTACTCTCTCCCTATCACTCTCTCTCCTCCTCCTCCTCTGAGCACCACTGTTCATTGTGTGTGTGATCCTGACATCATGTTTCCACTGCACAGCGAGAGCGCGTCCAGTGCCACTCTCTGTCCAGCCGTGTGTGTCTTCACGGGAGCACACACACGTCCTTGTCCTCCCTGCCGTCTGCCCTCTGCAGGGGTCAGAGCTGTCAGAGAGCCCGAGAGAGAAGAAGAAGAGAGAGCCTCTCTCCTTCCGCCCCCCGAGTGTCTTTCTCTTCTTCTTCTCTCTTTCCTGCTCTGACTGAACTGGAACTCTGTCCAGCTGGGTTTCTGAGTCCATTCACAGTAACCTTCGCCATCCAGGTAAGTCCTTTAGAGCAAACTCTCTTTAATTATTCAAATTATTATTCTATTACCCTCACACACACACGTCAAAGAGTCATGTCCACTTAACCCCGCTCATCTCATTTCACATGATTTTGAGGATTCAAAAAAACATTTTAAACAATTTTTCTCCTCTAGTGAGTTTTTCTGGGAGTTTTTCCTTGTCTTCCTTGAGGGTTTAGGTTGGCTGAGGGGCAGTTCTATGGGCGTATGTGAAGCCCTCTGTGACATGCTTGCGTGTAAAAAGGGCTATACAAATACATTTGATTTGATTTGATTTGATTTAAATAGAAAAGAAAACAAATAAACTATCCGTGGGATTTTAGTGGTGGAGTGCCTTCTCATTTAACATGTACATTTCCTAACTCTAATGTATGTTTTATAGAAGAGCAACATGCCATGAGTCCATCAGTGTTTTCTTTATTTTACAAATAACATTGTTTATTCATTCACCGAATCACATGGACAGTGAACACTAAAAAGCAGAATTGCTTATTCTGAGCTGATATAAAATAACCAGACTCAGGAGACTCAGGAGGTAGTTGTCATTAAATGCACCATTAATCTTTGAAGGCAAGTAAATAATTGGCTTGTATAGAATATCCTCAGACTTGTTAACACAATCAGGCTGGCAAGTTTCTCATTATCTGGAGGATTGCAAGATCCACCAGGTCTCACACACACAGACACACACACACACAGACACACACGCTTGTTGGCCGGCTTACAAACACACTGCTACACATACCCTCACTCTCGCTTGCACACACAGTGACTTGACGAGGGCCTGGGCCGGGCCTCTGCTAATTTGAGACATGATTTAAAGCGCTTTTGACTGGAAAATACTGGGTGTCAGAGCAGTGACTCGTAAAACATCCTCTGAACAGAGAGAGAGAGAGAGAGAGAGAGAGACAGAGAGAGAGAGAGAGAGAAGGAGGGAGAGGGAGAGGGAGAGGGAGAGGGAGAGGGAGAGGGAGGGGGAGGGGGAGGGGGAGGGGGGGGAGGGAGAGGGAGAGGGAGAGGGAGAGGGAGAGGGAGAGGGAGAGGGAGAGGGAGAGGGAGAGGGAGAGGGAGAGGGAGAGAGAGAGAGAGAGAGAGACCTAGATGGGGGGAGGGAGAGGGAGAGGGAGAGGGAGAGGGAGAGGGAGAGGGAGAGAGAGAGCCTAGATGGGGGGATAGAACGAATTTTACAAACATTTACTACAGTTGATTCTGAAGGTGATTCTGAGAAGAATTATTCTTTCTGTCCTCTTTCAATTCTGCGTTTTCTAAATCTTTAAATTATCAATTGTTATCCCCATACATTTACAGACGACCACACACCTGCTCACATACCTCCACCACTGCTGCAGTGCAGGAATGCTCTTCCGCACGACAGTCACCAAGGCAACGGCTGCCAGAGAGGCAGAAGGAGAAAAGATGCAATTCTCAGCTGAGTGAAGATGTCATCACTGGTCTGGGGTCAGCTCTGGGTGACCCCATAGAGCATAGAGCCCCAGGCTGCTGTACACACACACACATCCAGTCATTATGTTATATCCAGACACGCTCCACACCATATCAGTCTGACAGATATAGAATCGTACTCTCATCCCTCCCTCTCATCCCTCCCTCTCTCACCTTATTCTCTCTCTTCCTCTCTCTTCCTCTCTCTTCCTCTCTCTTCCTCCATGGTCCTTGCACCCACTCTGTTTTCAAGGGCCACAACAGCTGAGTCACACTGACCACAACACATGCAAACATGCCTCTCTCTCTCTCTCTCCCTCTCTCTTTCACAACACAGCCATGCAAACATGCCTCTCTCTCTCAATCCCTCTCTCTTTCACAACACAGCCATGCAAACATGCCTCTCTCTCTCAATCCCTCTCTCTTTCACAACACAGCAAACATGCAAACATGCTCACTCCTCTCAATCCATCTCTCTCTCTTCCTCTCTCTCTCCCTTTCTCTCTCTTCCTCTCTCTCCCTCTGCCTCTCTCTCTTTCACTCTCTCTCTGTTTCTCTCTCTCACTCAGTTCATACAGTTCACCACAAAATGAAGAGTTAGGATGATTATGTAGTATAAGTCAGATGTTTTATAAGCTAACCAAATGGGCAATTAGTGGTGGATGTACGGTCTCCAATGCCTCATGAGGGCATTTTCTCAATGAAAGTGAGATGATTTATACACACACACACACTGACCCTCTCCTCCACTTGTTTATGTTGTTGAGGAGTAAAAGCTGTATTGTCGTGTTCGTGAACTGTGTGTGTGGCTGAGCTGTGATAATAGGAGGGTGGAGGTCAGGGGTGAGAGGGTGGAGGTCAGGGGTGAGAGGGTGGAGGACAGGGGTGAGAGGGTGGAGGACAGGGATGAGAGGGTGGAGGTCAGGGGTGAGAGGGTGGAGGACAGGGGTGAGAGGGTGGAGGACAGGGATGAGAGGGTGGAGGACAGGGATGAGAGGGTGGAGGACAGGGATAAGAGGGTGGAGGACAGGGGTGGGAGGGTGGAGGACAGGGATGAGAGGGTGGAGGACAGGGGTGAGAGGGTGGAGGACAGGGATGAGAGGGTGGAGGACAGGGGTGGGAGGGTGGAGGACAGGGATGAGAGGGTGGAGGACAGGGGTGGGAGGGTGGAGGTCAGGTGCTGCTAAAGGGAATACTGTAACATAAAAGGTTGAATGTATATCAGCCAAAAAGATGAAGGGAATGGAACTGATTTTGAGGGTTACTGGTTTAGGTTAGTACACAGATGTAAGTTGTAATGATCTTAAAGAAGGATGTGTGTGTGTGTGTGTGTGTGTGTGTGCGTTGGGGAGAGGTTAGGAGTTGCTACATTGCAGATCTATTCAGGGGGTCTTACTCATTTAGCTGGGCTGAGCTATTAGATCTGTGGCACACACACACACACACACATACATAAACAAACACACACAAACATACTTCACACACAGATTCACACACTTGCAGCATGTGGATAGAGTTTGACACATAGGCGAAGAAACACACACAAACCCAGACACACACACTCACAGATACACACAGACACGCACACTCACAGACACACACACTTACAGACACACACACACACACACACTCACAGGCACAGCTTGAGTCTGTCATTCTGTATCTCTCTGTATCCCGCTGGGTGTTGCACAGGTTGGCTGTGAGGCGATGCTTTTATTAGTTCTGGCCTGGAGGAACCAAATAGGTTGAGTGTGTATATATGGATATGTGTGTGTCTGTGTGTATGCAAGTGCGTGTGCCTATTTGTGCCAACCGGTGTGTGTTTGTGCGTGTTGACATTAATGAGCCCAGGGCATGTGTCTCTCAGTTATTTATAAAGTGTTTTGTGCTCCAGGGTGCCACAGTCTCTCCCCAGATCCTGTTTCCTCCAGAGGAGAAGACCCTCTCTGGGAAGTCTTGGTGCTTTCCAGGGTTGGCTACTGTCAGTCAGGCTGCAGGCTTCCAAGAGTCAAGAACTGAGGAGACTGGATGTAGCAGTGTGCTTACACACACCCACACACCCACACACTCACTCACTCATTCACTCACTCATGCAGACACCCACACACACACTCACTCATTCACTCTCATATGCAGACATACTCACACACTCACTCATTCACTCATTGACTCACTCACTGACTCACTCACTTACTCACACACACACACACACACACACACACACTCACTCTTTCACTCACTCACTGACTCACTCACTGACTCACTCACTCACTCACACACACACACAGACACACTCAGAGATATTGGTCACTAGTGAGAGATGCATCGGTCACATCAGGGTGGATTAAGCTTCCTCTCATCGGGTCGTTATGGAAACGTGCCCAGGGATTGGTCACAACAACAAGATGGTTCCCAGGGTGCATCTGTGCTTTTGAAGAGAAATTTAAAAAATTGAATCTGCCACACGAGGCAAAGGCTGGATTTGATGAGAGGACATGGGCATGAAACAGCTATTTTGTGTACAAATACATTTCATATTATACAAATGATTAAATCAGGTTCACGGTCCCTCGAAAACTATAGGATTCATCCCAAGGGGCTTTTCTTGATAAAGAAATATTAACTTAAAACTTGTATTTCACAGTTCCTCTAGAGAGCTTGGAGTGTGTGCATGTGTGTGTGTGTCCATGGGTGTCATACGATCAATTAGCTGACATCACAATAGAATCCCTCCTCAGCCCTCTTCACCCCTCCTCACCCCTCCTCTCCCCTGTAGATATGACAGACAGGGAGTGACTGGTGTTTCATCTCAGTCTCTCTGACCCAAGGTACCTGATGACTCATCTGTCACTGTAACAGGGTCAAATGTCCAATCAGGAGGACCTTGCAGGTGTCGTGTCAAGTCAGATTGATGAGTGCATCTCTCATCTTCTTTTTTTAATCTGCTTTGGGTTAGCGCCTTTCGTGCCTGTCGACTTTGGTTGGTTACACAGTATTCTTTCTCCAGCAAGATTCTTGCTTGCTTTGCATGAATTAGTACTATCTGACATTAATATTGATTGGTAACACTATCTTTGAGTGTGTTGTCTCATCTTAGTATTGATTTGTGGAGCACGTAGCACATCTAGTTCATGTTATTAGCAGGTTTATGGAACTGTTTTGATGTTGCAAGGAAACTATCAGTGCTTTGACCAAACGCCCACCTCTTGCAGTACTATTCCTCATCAACAAACACTTTCTGTTTGTTTTTTTCTCTCAAGCAAATTGTGTTCGTTACATCTGGTAAATAGTAGATTTCCGTGACTCCTTTTCACTGACAATGAGAAGTCAATCAGGGTGTGCAAACTGGGATTGAATTGTATCAAGACATCCTCCCTTGCTCTCTAAGTCCCAGATAGCCGAATCATGATTGATGTGCGTTCTATCACCCTGCCAATTTTAGATTGATTGCTGGCAGGGTCACACCCCTCTCCCCAGGCACTCCCACATAATCACACAATGTATGATAGAAATCCCCTTCTATTCACTCCTCGCTCTCCCTCCTTCTCAGCACTTGTCCAGTTCCTGGCTGCCAGCTGAATGTTGTCCATCCCAGAAAATCGAACGACAGGCTCTTGGAAGGCTGGGGGTTTTAATTAAATAAATTTAGTTTTCTTTCGGGGCAGAGGAAACAATTACCCCCCCTCCCGCACCCCCCCCCCCCCCCCCCAAAAAAGAACACTTACACACATAATTTGCTTTTTTGGCGTACTGTACACACACTCACACATACACACACACACACACCTTTAGCTATGACTAGTGCTGGAACTGCTAACTCAAGAGAAAGGGAAGCCAAGAAACAAAATGGCTTCTTGCTTGATCATTCCCCGTGTCCCCCATCCCCCATCTGGTAGTTAGGGTTAGCGTGGTGCTAGTCCACACTTCTGGTCGGTGCACTACTATAGGAACAGAGTGGGATGTGCTTGGGGTATTGAGTTATGGCTGCAGTTGGGGCGTGCCAGCTATGATAGAGGCAGCTGTGTGAGTATTGAGGGAGTGGGGCTGTACTGCTGAATCGTCAGGGCCAGTTGACTCGAGACGTCTTGGTTGACAGGAGAACCTTGGCAGGGCTTCGTTTGTTTTCACGTTTCTGTTTGTTTTCCGGGGGATTGTGAACTGAAAACGTCCATCATTCCATCGTTTGGAACGGTTTATTAATGACTATGACATGGTATTAATGTAATTGATATATTATTTTTAGAGGATAAATGTTAATGATAAAGCCATGATTGAAAACATAACAGATCAGTAATTCATTTATTACGTAATATAGGCTATTGTGTTTATAGTGTTTAATTCAGCCAAGAAGACATTATGTCTATAGTGTCTTATTCAGCCCAGAACAATAAAGCCCGTTGTATCCTCAATATTGTCAACATTTAAAGTCAATTATTACACCATGATGAGCAAAGAAAGCGCGATCTGAGACCACAACAAGACGTGTTCATCTGTCGTCCAACATTGACGTATTAGACCTCATCCTAGTTTGTTTGGGATGCCGCTGGAGTTCCTCGTTAAGGGACAGGCGTCGAGTTCCAACGTTTCTGAGAAAAGCTTGACTGGAGATGAGGGGAAAAGGAGGCTGTGGCCAACGTCTCTGTGTCCTTTTATGTCCTCAGGTTACTCACCCAACTCATCCATTATTGCTGGCTCTCATCCATTATGGATGAGCAGGTACAATACCGCTCCGGAGCACCCTCATCCACCTCCCCGCAACCCCCCACCCCAGCTACGGGCTGTGGGCTCTGACCTACATACGCCAGAACAGACTGGGGGATTTGGGCTGGAGACAGACATCCTTGAGACATCCAGAGAGCCTTGGGATGTCTGTGGAGATGGCCCAGCAAGGGAGGAGGATGGGAGTGGAGATGATCTGTGAAGATGAATCTGTCGCAGAATTTCACAACACACATAGTGGGATGCCGGTGCTTACGGTGGCAGTAACGCTGATGGCGATGCTAATTCAGGCTAATCTGTAGGGCAATTCGTGCCACGGGAGTGCGGGCGAAGTAGATATTAAACCACTTGGTCTTCATTTTCTCTTAATGAATGTATAACGTTCATGTCATAGTGTTTGTTAAACAGTAGCTATAGTTTTTGCTGACAGTGTAAGCTCTGAGAGGTATCAACCGCGGAACCCAAGTTAATGGCCTAGGATGATGACTAGCAGGTTCATTCCAGCAGCCTCTTCCAAACTGCTACTTGTCTTTCCCTTTTATATGTAGGGATCTTTCCAGGCTGTGGCTCTGGGGAATGTAGTTCTGCCACCTATGGCCTAAGTTTGACAGCTAAGAAGCTCTTGTTTAACTTTAGGGAATAAACTGGAAAGAACTAATGCTACGTTCCAGACTGGAAAAACGTCATAGCTAAGGCTAATGTTTGGCACAACTTGGAATGTAATGGGTTTGCTGGGTTAGCCCACTGTGGGTCTACCAACGTTAGCTAAACGTTGGTTATGTTGTGGATTGTTTTCACAACGCTCTCCAGTTTTTTTTTTACAGCATGGAGAGATTGACTGTGCTGGTTGTTAAGTGGGGTATGGGAGTGGAACTAGGCTGCTCGCTTCTCTATCTAGGCTACTCGGGTTAGCTGTCCATCTTGCCGACAAGTGGGTCTCCTTTGAATTAGGTCAGGTGTCCCCTTCCCAAAGTGAACCAATTCCTGTTGACTGCCTAAATAAATACCTTGAAACTGAGCTATATGTAGATTTTACCTGATAGATATACACATGTATTCAGAAGATAGGGTGTATGTATATCATATATATTATTAACTGTTAGAGCGTGTAGTCTCACAGTAAAACAAAATGCTTTGAGTCTAAATTACACAATGTGTTCCAGCTTCCCTTCACTGTTTTGTGAATAACAGGAAAAGCATCAATAAACTCTGCTGTCACTTTTTATAAAATGGCACCTTGACTTCCTCCCCTAACAGCTCTGTGGAAAATGTAGCTGTCCTCTGAGAATGTCCTCATTGCAAATGTAAAAATAAGGTTTATTTAAAACAAAAGTTGATGAATTATGGTCAATGGAAAATCACCTTTGACTTGTAATACCGTCAAAGCTTTTATCAATTGTACTTTTGACCAGATTTCCCCCCCTTAGGTACAAAATGTGATATACTTTGTCCAGAGAGTTGTGTTTCTCCTAATGGCCTTGTGGTAGAACTTGTAGGACACTTTTCACTTCTTCCAAACAAAGACCAGCCTGTTTCTATGGTTTCACACATAGTGGAGATTGGGGTGGAATTTAACATAGTCAAGACTAATGGATAGTCTGCCTTGACATTTATCAAGCTACACAGTTACTCCAGGATTGAGAAAATAGACATAGGAAGGAAAATGCTATGAGAAGGGCACCATTAAAAACACCATTAATAGACTAAACTTTAAACTTTAACGTGAGGAATTCTTTTTTATTATATAGGTCACAGGTACAATCATTTCTATGTCCACTCTGAAACATAAACATGTCATGATGCTCTGTGGGGGAAGGAAATGGAAAATGTGGTTTTGGTGGTGGCCATTGTACCAGAATGCACCATTCAGCTGATGGCAAACCAGAGTAGGGCCAGGTTGGCTATGGTTTGGAACTGTCTTGCCCAGCCTTTATACGAGACACCGAGAGACAAGGAAGGTTCCACCACACGACACCACACAGGATGACAGCACTGACGGACAGAGAGAGAGAGAGACGAGAGAGAGGAAAAAGAGAGAGGACAGAAGGAGAGAGAGGAGAAAGAGAGAGGAGAGAAAGAGGAGAGTAGAACAGTAGAATAGAAAGAGAGAGGGAGAGAGATTAGAAGAAGGACTGAACCAGAGAGAACAGGAAAAGGAAAGAGAAAGGGTTGGTAAGGAGTGTAATGTGGGGGGCCGACCCTCTGGTCAAAGCCTGGTGCTGTAACTGGATCTGACGAAAGTCACACCAATGCCTTAAGTATATTTGGCCAATTAAGAAGAGTCTATCTGTCTCACAAGCAGCCACAAGCAAGCAGGCGTGGAACGAGTCGATGAAAGAAGTTCAAGACATTCAGTGCTGTACTACTCTACAGTGATGGCCTGGATGACCCAGTCATAAGAGAGGGGAGTCAACCATCAGTACGAAAAGAAAATAGTTTTACATTCCTGAGAAGCTCCCTCCACCTTTCTTCTACCGTTAAAAAATTGGTCTGGAGAAGGTCATCATGGCTGCTCTATCAGCAGCTTGGCTTGTTTAACCCTTGTGTTATCTTCGGGTCGTTCTGACCCATCAGTCATTGTGACCCACCGTCGTATTGCGACAACTTTACCGCATACAAAAACAAAGTGAAGCATTTTCTTTTAACCGTTGGGCTGTCTCAGACCCCCCACATTGCGAAGGTTAAAAGAAAATTATTTTTATTTGTTTTTGTATTGGGTAAAATTGGGTAAACACAACGATGGTTCGTTATGAACCTTTGGGTCATGTGACCCGAAGGCAGCACGAGGGTTAAGGAGAGCAAACGTTTCTGATGGTCAAATGACTCTCATGTGACGAGACTGAGCTTTTAATCAGTATCTCGTTTTTTGTTTTCCTAATTCTAACCTTGCATTTATGCTCTTTGTGCTACTAAATTGACCTGGTGTGCCTGGTGTAATTTCCTAAAAGTATCCCTTTGATTCATTTATAGAACTGTTTCATGTTGTCACAATGACCTCGTGAAACAATGGGTCAAAACAAGCAGGGTTTTCTTGACTGAATAAACAACTGGTAGAAAATGATCTGGTGCCGGAAAAACAACATTCAATAATCCTTGAGGCACCCACCTCTTAGAGGTTCTGCAGTGAATGAAGTTCCCACAGGTCTTTAGCTCTGCCTGCTTTCATCTAAACCAAGATTGCAGCGAGCAGTCAAGTACTAACACACAGCTGCTTTCATCTAAACCAAGATTGCAGCGAGCAGTCAAGTACTAACACACAGGAGGCCATGCGGAAAGTGTAATATACACTCTAACACTTCGAAGCCAAAAGCCACTACTCACTCACACAAGCCAGGGTTCAGCTCAGGGCTGTTCCAGGATTCATGGATGAAGCGCAGGGCTGTTCCGGGGTTGTGATCTGTGTGTCGTAGCTCTCTCACGGCTCTGTGGTTGCCCCCCGGGTTGGCTGAGGTAAAGCGTCACACAGGGGTCAGAGCATAACCACAAAGCGTCTGCATAAGCCTGGATGGGCTTGTCTGACGTTTCCAGCTGCTGTGCAATTGAAGGGAGCAGGCTTGCGTTTGTGTGTGTGTATATGTGTTTTTGTGTGTGCGCATTTGGCTATGTGTCTTTGTGTGTGCGCAAGTGGCTATGTGTCTTTGTGTGTGTGTGTGTGTGTGTGTGTGTGTGTATGTGTTTGTACATGTGTATGGCACCTCCCTCCCTCACACAAATATAAACCCACAGGTACTTCAAACACCCCCTCTACACCTCAATGCTCTGAGAGGACAGGGTGGAAGCAGGCACCTGGTGGAGG
Source organism: Osmerus eperlanus (assembly GCF_963692335.1). NCBI lineage: Eukaryota > Metazoa > Chordata > Actinopteri > Osmeriformes > Osmeridae > Osmerus > Osmerus eperlanus. The sequence continues at coordinate 25,038 of NW_026911340.1, read as the reverse complement.
TGTGTGTGTGCCCTGCGGAGGTGTGCGTGTGCCAGGGGGCTCCTGGTCCAGGAAGCAGGGGCCCGGTGTATTACCCTGCTTCTCTTCCTCCCCGTGCACCCCTGCCCTCCCGTGGGGATCCCGTCCCATGTGAAAGGGAAGGGAGAGGGGGAAAAGGGCACCTCGTTCCCACTGAATCCCCTCCCTGTGCCCCCTCCCTGTGCCCCCTCCATGCCCCCGTCAGTGGCACGGCCACAGGGCTCTTCAGCAGGATGTAACTTCTCTTTTTAATGAAGCAAGGCTTCGTATTTTTCCGCCACAGTGTGCTCATGTACAAGCTCACGCTGTGTGTTAAGTAAATATCAGATTTTCAGTTGGGGGGGGGGGGGGGGGGGGGTCACAATTAATTTTCAGTTAATAATTTTGTCACGGTGCCTGGCTGCGCAGGGGGAGGTTGAGCGAGGAGACAGCAGGAGGGTAAAGTTTAAAGGGTCGAGTTCCACGGCTAGATGAACCAGCTAAACATGATGAAAATGATCGGTAATTAATACCAATTACTGCCAGTTTGCCAATGTCACCTTTGTCAGGCACCAAACAGACCTCTGTTGACTCCCAGTGAAATAGGAACACACAGCAACACTAATCTAGGACATTTTAGTCTGTGAACGTTCTATAGGACTGGAACTTTTCCATTATTGCTGTTCTTGTTCCATCAGTCTGTGGCCGTATTGCCTTTCTTTGTTCCTACGACGCTCATGTCAATGAGTCTAGTCCTCCACACTACTGTTCTTGCGTTTCTAATCTCGGAATCACAGGTGTTTTTCTTAGCCTGGTCGCTAATCAAGTCAAAGCTATTTCTATACCCTTCATTTAAACATCACATCTGAATGAAATTCACTTTCCAACTCTGCGGCAAGCAAAGCTAAAGTAAACAGTCAAGATATCAACGGAAACAAACCTCGGAAAGCTGTTCTGAGGCAGTCCCCAAACACCACAGCCACACACACACACACACACACACACACTCCTGTAGATACAGACTCACAGAACCTACCTCTGCACATTGCAGCCAGGGTTGGGTTGGTGTCCTTGTTAAATCAGAGTGGGCACTTGAGGTGAATTATTGTTTGTGAGTGGAAACTTGGCCAGATAATTTCAGTGCTGGCTTGGAGCTGAGTAAGACCTTTGTCTACCTCTTGCTGGACACGCACACTAGCGCACAGATCTTTCTTCCTGTCTTTTCTTTTCCAGTTCACACACTTTCGCCAGCCACCCCTTGTGAACAAACTCCCTCTCTTTTTCTCTGTTTCATCCCACCTGCACTTCTCCAGAGCTCTGGTCTTTCTGCAAGGGCCCATTCACTTCTCCATGGCTGCCCTGGCCAGGGCCTGCTGTAAATTCCAGGAGTAGTTGGAAACACAAACATGCCCAGGCACAAGGCGGGCAGCACTGCCATGAGACAGTGTCCGCTCTCTCTCTCTCTCTCTCTCTCTCTCTCTCTCTCTCTCTCTCTCTCTCTCTCTCTCTCTCTCTCTCTCTCTCTCTCTCTCTCTCTCTCTCTCTCTCTCTCTCTCTCTCTCTCTCTCTCTCTCTCTCTCTCTCTCTCTCTCTCTCTCTCTCTCCCCCCTCTCTCTCTCCCTCTTTCTCCCCCGCTCTCTCTCCCTTTTTTAACTTTTGTTCCACCTCAACCCTTAAACCTCCCCCCTGACCACCTCGCACTGCCCCCTTCCTCAGATCTGAGGGGTCTTTGTGAGTCTCACAGGACAAGGTTGCCCTTTGAGTTTGCGTGTGTGTACGTGTGTATTTGCCACTTCTTCTCATGGAAAAAATGAGGGAGGGAGGGGGGGGTGCCCTTTGTCAGCATAGTATGAGTGTTTATTGTAGAGTTAATTGGGGACTCATACACCACACTAACCCATGTTTGCCCCAAAGCAGATCACAGGAAAAAGTGATTACAGTAATTATAGCAGACTGATGATATGCTGTGAGGAATGAGTGTTTTTCATTAAGATCTTTGGGCCTCAAACAATCTGCCTTAAAATAAAAACCTTGTCTGATAGCGATATTGTCTCTGTTGATACTGTTGATAAAGGCTTGATGGCATGTCAGTTTAAATACATTTTTATGATCCAATATTTAATTGGTTTGAAATGGGTGATAAAGTCTGTTAAATGTCACTGACACTAAACATCACTTGCATGTGGATTAACCAAGATTTTGTTCAGACTGTGTGAATATTTCCATTAGTTTTCAGCAATATGTTTTCTAACCTATTTTCCAGTGTCATTCTGACAGAAGTTACCCCTTCTAAAATATGCTGACCAAGTGGAAAAAAACAAGTACTGTTCAAGAAACAGAGCAACACAGCAAGACTAGACCAAGACCACAGAGAGTGATGACACCACAGTCCCTGACAGTTAGGGCCCTAACCCTCTAGGTTAGTGAAATACTTATTTTCACTCTCTGCCTAATCAACATCGATCAAGGATAAACATAGCACGGTTGGTGGTTGTGTTTCTGGTGAAAAAAAGTGTTTCATGAAGGAGATGTTTTTTCTTATTTTTCTTGAACAGTTTTTTTTATATATCTACACTTTTCCATTCCTCCCACTTTTTACACTTAAGCAGAAAAGATTATATAAATTGTCCTTTCAGACAGCTGTGTCAAAATGTGATAAAATGGCAAGACCAAGTTGTACGTGTGACCAACTTGGCCCCATTCCACTGGCAAGTCATGAAGTAAGTTACTTAAATAACATTTGTGATTAAATTTAGGAAAAATAAAATGTCAAACTTCATAGGAACTTCCTTTTTGGGTTTCTGTGTGGCTTGTCAAATGTAGCTAAAAAGCCCATGTCTGCACAAAGTATAATGACACTGGACATTCAGAGTTCCTCACGAAACAAAAATCTAATGGCACGTTTTCACAGACAGGCTGAGTCAACAGAGAGAAACAACTTATGTGAAATGTTTGGTCTCCTCTAGTTCAACCCTAAACTCAAACAAAGATGCCAACAACCTGCTTGTGGGTCAAATATTATCACTAGATATATATTATTAGAAACTGCAAGTGGAAGCTCGGATCTAAGACGGATTCGAGAGACCGCAGATAAAGTGCGGCTAGTTTGGTTTTTTATATGTTTTAGATCAACACTTGTATTATTGTTTTTGTTGATTTTATGTAAAGCACTTTGAGCTGCAATTCTTGTATGAAAAGTGCTATATAAATAAAGTCTTACTAACTTACTAGAGCAAGTACACATGGGAACAAGCTTTAACCTAATTTTGTCTATTTGCATAAAGTTAATAATTCACAATATTCTATGCTGATGACCAGGTATTGCTTGTTATGCTATGAATTCAAATCTGCCCATCAAAACCATTCTAAGGGTCTAAGATGATTAATTCCCTGATTAGGTATATCAAAATAAAACTAACATAAACACTGTCAGCAGGACAGAGAGCATGATTCAAATGAATTGGCTTCCATATTTATGTAAACAATAAAGACCCCAAGCATTACTTTCCCGACTCGTAATGGTAGAAGGAAATCTTGTTATGGAGAGACACACAGAGAGAGAGGATCGCACTGCAATAAATTATGCTCTTATTTGATTTACCAACTGTTGATATCCAACTTTTAATTAGCTATTCTAATGACTTTATTATAGTCTCAAGACAGTGAGTGAGTGTGTATGTGCATGCGTATGTGTGTGTGTATCGAAGGGTACACACCTGTGAGTGAGTGTGCATACGTGTGTGTGCTTGTGTGCGTGTGTGTGTATGGGAGGCTATACACCTGTGTGTGCGTGTGTGTATGGGAGGCTATACACCTGTGTGCGTGCGTGTGTGTGTGTGTGTATGGGAGGCTATACACCTGTGTGTGCGTGCGTGTGTGTGTATATGGGAGGCTATACACCTCAGAGTGAGTGTGCATGAGTGTGAGTGAGTGTGTGTGCGCGTGCGTGTATGGGAGGCTCTACACCTCAGAGTGAGTGTGCATGAGTGTGAGTGAGTGTGTGCATGAGTGCTTGCACGCACTCAGGCTCATCAAACACGAGTTGCATCTCTGTTGCATGGCAGCGACATCCCATCACCCCTGAGTGGTATTCAAAGACAGAGGGCCTTGTAGAAGAGCAGCCCTGTACTTACTGAAGGAGAGAGAGAGATGGAGAGAGAGAGAGAGATGGAGGGAGAAGGAGAGTGAGATGGAGAGAGAGAGAGGGAGAGAGAGGCAGAGAGAGAGGTAGAGAGAGAGAGAGAGAGAGAGAGAGAGAGAGAGAGAGAGAGAGAGAGAGAGAGAGAGAGAGAGAGAGGGAGGGAGATGGAAGGAGTCTGCGTTCGTCTCCTCTCCGTGTTGGAAGGACATCTGCTTCAGGGCCTGGCAGAGCGCTACAAGCCTCCAACGGGAGGCACCAAACGAGAGACTCTTAACTGGAAAATAGCACAAATAAAAATAGGATTGTTGCTCCCTCAGCTCTGCAGGGTTTGGAACCCCAAGAGTGATCTTGTTTGTGTGGCGGAGGCCTACATATCACTTTTAGAAGGGAAGATAAATATCAGCAGCTGAAGCCTGTGGTGAAATGGTTCTGGTTTGAACTTCTGAAGTTGAGATTGACACCATGAGATGTTTGGAAAGGGAGGTGAGGAGAAAGCAGATACCTGGGCCTTGGGCCTTAACAACATTTATCTCTCACCACTGGACACTTGTTTTGAAAGAATTAGATACTCAAGGTCAAATAATTATTTAAAAAAAAATCTAGGAACAGGGCACTGATTAAACTATTGATACTGCTACTAGTACCACTTTTTCAACTGCTGCTACTACGACTATACGACTGCTGATATAAGTTTAAACTTAGACCTTCTGGTAGAACATTACCACAGTTTCAGTCTGAATTACAACATCCTGAACAAGCAAATGTTTTCCCTGTATGTCATTTGAAGCTGTTTCTGTGCAGCTCAAGTCAATGATAGATCGCACAGCACAACAGACCTCCTTCAGTTTAAAGAGGACAACAGAGACATTGTCCTCCGTTCAGGAACAACTGGTTTCTTGTTTCCTTCGTTCGGGTCCAACAATGAATCATAAATCGAAACAAGCAATTGACCGAGTCCACATAAGTTAATGTATGTATCTGTATATGCAAAATTATAGTGCAGAAGTGTGTGGTAGGCTTAGCTTACACACACTCACTCTTACAATTACACACGCACATGCAAACACACTGCTCCTGCTCCTCTTTGTGTGTTTGGATAGAAATCAAAACCTTACAACCCACAACAAGCAGATCTCACACCACCTTTCCAACAACCTGCTGTACAGAGGCATCCACCACCAGTGCACTGACCCATTTTGCAGCATTGTAAAACCTAGATTCCTCAGTAAACTTTGATTAACCCAGGATGAATACGGTATTAACTTTGAGTATTTAGTTTAGTCTGTACTGCAGAATTACTGTTTTTTTTTATGTTGTTAAAGGGCTCCATCCTTTGTCATTTAGACAATGTAGGCTACTAGTGCACATTGATCTTCAGAGTTAAGGTGTGAGACTTGTAATTGAATGTGATGGTTCTGTTAGATTCAGCAGTGAAGTAATGTCACATTCAATTGCAAGTTACAAACCTTCAGTCTGAAGACAATTCTGTGAGTGGTTTAAACAACCCCCCCCCCCCTCCCCTCCTCCTTACCGATGCAACCTCACCGTCTGCGGCTCTAGTGCCACAACGCCACAGAGGGCTACACACAACATGCACTAGTACATTTTCTGCAATAAAAGCGCTACGTCATGGAAAGAATGACGTCAGGTTTGATTAGTCGCTGGGGAAGACGCGTTTGTAGTCTGTGGGTGGAGTTCAAACAACCAACAAAGCGATGTTGCCGCTGAGCCATGCAGAATGCACTGCTTGCCAAGTGCCGGCTTTATCATATGAAAAGGCAAATAAATATAAATCTTGCGTATCATAAAGAGCGACTGGGTGAAAAAATGGGAGTGCGAGGCGGATCATGACGTAACCGTTTCCACAGGCGACTGAAATGTTGGTTAAGCCAATGGGGATGTACATTCGTATCCGTGCCCATCCTCCCGACGTGCATCACATGTCCCTAGAGATGTTGTGACAGTAGAGTGGGCGGGATTTTACCTCAGATTGGGGAGAGAAGGGTAGTTTGTGGTGAGACTGAGGGAGAGCGAAAGAGAGAAAAGGATCTGAGGTGATTTTCAGGGAACGGAGTAAGTATCATTTGAGGTATTTTCGCTACTGTTAGGTAGCATTCAATTAGCAGTTGACATTAGCGGAAAAAAATCTCCATGTGGATCAACCGGTCTGTGTTATTTCCTCCAATGTAATATAACGGTAAGCGTTAGCCAGTTATAGCTAGCTCATTGACGTACCGCTGCTCGTGTGCCTGTAGATTGCAAGCTTCATCTTTGGTGAGAGAACATTTGACACTTGTGCAAGACGCCATCTGATACACAATTAACGCTCCTTGTTATTCACTTGAATAGCCTGAGTTGGGACAGACGTTGTCAAACGTGAGTTTATGAAAAACATTTATCGTTAGTTAATTTTCTGATACTCCGGTCACACTGCATGTTTAAGTGAGCGTCAGATTGCTATGTGTTTATGACTAGTGCACAGCTAGCCCAAGTTGAAGTTTTGAGCTCGTGTTTGGCTTCTGTAAACCACCCGGCAGCGGAACGGGATTTTAAAAAGTGTGCAATTGCACGCACTGCAGTTTCGAAAAGCTCGTTGACACTTGAAGGTGGTGTTTAGTGCTACTGGCAACGTACCTATCTGGATACGTTTACAAGCTGGTTTCATGGTAACTACTCCTTAACCTTTATTAACTAGCGAGCTAGCTAGAGCTACAGTAGTCAACTGAGAAACAAGGAGGAATCACTGTACAATGTAGTTTTTGGTGACTACTACAGTAGCTCACTATGCGTTAAAATGTACTGTAGATACAACTGCTGTTGTATCGTATGTGGTCATCTTATTAGTCTGTCTACACTTATTCGAAACCACCCGATTCGATTCGGAATTAGCAAGCGAAATATGAGTGAATTCGATTGTCGGAGTGTTTCGGATCCCATTAGCTAGCTAGTAGCTTAGCTCTACGTAAAGTACTGACATGCAGTGTCAGGGACTCACCATGGTGGATATTTCCATAATGGCTACGCCAACATCATTAACGTTAAGCTTGAAATGGCATAAGCGAGAACATTTACTTATGTTTGTCGGATTCCTATTTACCGTTATGCCACTTGATACTGTACCTAACGTTGGCATCGTTTCATTACTTGACTGGCTTGCTAGCTACTAGCTTTCCAAGCCATGGTGGATTTGAAAAGATTCCGTTGACACCGGGTGAAACGCCTGCACGCTTCTGTCTTGATATGATGTGGTAGCCAGCTAGCTTGCTTTATTTTTTGACAGCTAACACTAGCTACATTCTCGCTGGCTGATTACTGTAGCAATACCTGGACGATTTTTTTTAAGAACGTAACGCCAGCTTGCTAGTTAACTTCCAACTAGCGTGAATGTGCTTCCGTCCTGTCTAAAAACGTCATATTTCTAATGTTTTCTCTGCAATTCAAATCGAATTCCGACGACAAACGTGAAAAATGTAGAAGTCTATAGCTAAACGTTAATGACACTCACGACGTTTTCCAGCTAGTTTGCCACAATGCCAAGAGGTCTGTAGCTAACCAGATAACTAGTTAGTTTCAATGTTCTTTAAGGTATTATCGGGGAGACTTGGTGGAAAAAATACTGTTGCGGATTGCAGTCATCCAGGCAGAGCTAGTATTTAGCAAACGTTATCCACAACATACTTTGCTTCGTAATGTTCACGTCTAAACCAGCGAAAAGTGCTCGTTTGAAACCCGGCGCCCAGCAATTTCAAGTTGTATATAATTTTACGAATCACTGTATATATGATTTGTTCTAAACAGCATGTATGATATCAAACGACGTCCATATTTTGACCTTGAGTAGAGATATTCCAAATAAAGTTTTTTTCTCGTTTACGAACGGCAAAGCTTCTGGCTTGTGTGTGGGTTTGAATGCCAGTAGCTGATTACCTTTTGGTGTCTATAAGAAGGGATCAGTCGTTATCCTATTAAAATGGCACTCGTGTTACTCCACTAGTCGCCTGCAACTATTCATCCCTGGCTGCGCGCTTCAGGCTTCACATTCTCTTGGCCAGGTGGTGTTGAATAATCATTCATTGTAAGCTTGTACGATTGCAAATATTGACCAATGATATGCGTTGATTCATGTATATCACAGCACCCATGTTATTTATCTAATCAAGTTATGCTTGTGTGATCGATTGGTTACCATTATAGCGTTCCTTGCTGTAAACTAATCTAGGTTCAGTATGAGTTCACTTTGTGCGTTTCCGCTGCTTGATTTGATGTGATTTGTGGCTGTCAGATTGTTGTACTAGTAACGTTTTTACAGGATATTTCTGATATTGTTAAATGGTACCCTCATCCATTGATGGTAATTTTTGGTTGTGTCTATAGGCCTAGAAGCTTGCTTGAACTGTGGAATCCATGTTAATCACAGAAATAAGCCTTTTCTGGGTTCTTCATTTCACACATTCATTTTTTTTTTTTTTAATCTTCTGCATCAAATAGAAGAAATTACTGTTCTAATCCACCTTAAAACCCTACTGTGGAAACTTGGTAATTGAGCCCCTTCACTGCAGAAGGCAGTATTGTTTATGTAAGAGACAGAAAAGGCCTTTGTGATACAGTAGTCTGTGGTGACATGCTATCATGGAAACCTAAAAATAGTTTTCTGCTGTACCATTAAATACACTTTTTAATAATGTTACTCTTTACTGAAAATGTAGTTTTAACCAGTTATCCTTGTTTCCACTCAATAGTAAGGGCAACACTTAGGTTTGAGGGCTAGTGACGTGACTTGTTACTGGTTTAGTGAAGCCATACTGAAAAGAAGAGTTCAGTTACTCTGTTTCTTCCAACACAATCTTTTAAATTAAATGCTAACGTTGGTTTGAGTTCAATCAGTTCTTAACATTTAGCATATCGCTCTGTCTGTTGTGCTGTCAAACAGACACTGTTCCTCCTGGCTTTGAATAAACAAATAGCCTAAATCTCTATCATTTTGGGTCTAGCCCTGTGCTTCAGCAACCAGTAAAAGCATGTTAAAGTGTGCTTTAGTACGGAGCTCGCCATTGGACGAAAGTTCAGTAGTGGGCCCCCTCAGGATGGCTCTAAAATAGTGGGGGCAGCAAGGTGACACTGTGGCAGCAAATGGCAGCAGGACTGGAGTCCGCAGAGCTGCCCAGTGGAGAGTCACAGATAACAAAGAACCCAGAGGCCTCTCATCTTCAAAGCCAGCCGCTCAAAGTTTATTCTTGAATATTTTACACAGTATGGCCGTAAAAGACAAATAACCCAAACCCCAGGCTCCATAATCCTACGTCTGTTCTGTTAAAAGACAGACTCAGTTTCTGTAAGTTGTTGCATAGAATGGCATTTATTTTAAAACAAAATGTACATTTTTGTCGTGATTTACCTTCGCAAATAAAGGAGGGATGAGTGGGGGAGGAGCAAAGTGTCTCAGCAGGGATTCTTTCTTTAGAGTCTCAACATGAGTTGGCAGGCCTGCTGTATGTGGCTCTGGTTGAGCGCTATCCTAAGTAGTATTCAGTCTAGTCTGGTGTGAAGTGGCTCCCTTAGAGATCATAACCATTCAGAGATCTGTACCCTTCACATTTACACGCCCTGGCCCACTTCAGCAGGGCTGTGAGCATGGACGGGTGGGGAGGGGACAGTCTAGGGGAAGATAAATATAACCCTCCACCCCTTCCCCCCACCACCAGCTCTGTTGCAGAGGGATCCCTGGAATTGCTGTCCTTGACTTGCATCGAGTAAGTTGGCACATCGAGAGCTCCAAACTGCCAACCGTGACCAAGAGGGTTTCCTTAGATCGAAAGGCATTGCTTTGACGTCCACCAGCCCTAACCTCAGGGCGGCATCTGGAGTTAGCCCCCAAATGTATTTTTAAAATGCTTTTTTTTCCGTTTCATTAAGCTGCCATACCTAGACAAACCGAAACGAAATTGCAAGGCCATAGGACTGAGGGGGCGGAGGACCCGAGGGCTGAGGACCCGAGGGCTGGAGGACCCGAGGGCGGAGGGCCCGGGGGCTGGAGGACCCGAGGGCGGAGGGCCCGGGGGCTGGAGGACCCGAGGGCGGAGGGGCTGGAGGGCTCGGGGGCTGGAGGACCCGAGGGGCGGGGGCGGAGGACCCGGGGCTGAGGACCCGAGGGCGGAGGGCCCGGGGGCTGGAGGGGCCCGGGGGCGGAGGACCCGGGGGCGGGAGGGGCGGGGGTGGAGGACCCGGGGGCGGGAGGGGCCTGGGGGCTGGAGGGGCCCGGGGGCGGAGGACCCGGGGGCGGGAGGGGCGGGGGCGGGGCGGAGGACCCGGGGGCTGGAGGGGCCCGGGGGCGGAGGACCCGGGGGCGGGAGGGGCGGGGGCGGGGCGGAGGACCCGGGGGCTGGAGGGGCCCGGGGGCGGAGGACCCGGGGGCGGGAGGGGCGGGGGTGGAGGACCCGGGGGCGGGAGGGGCGGGGGTGGAGGACCCGGGGGCGGAGGACCCGAGGCTGGAGGGACCCGGGGCTGAGGACCAGGGAGCTGCCGGCCTCCATTACCGTGCTGGGACACGGACCATATGGGCTGTCTGGGTACACGCTGCTGTTAAGGGCAACTCAGATATGTTAGTGGGGTCGATGAGGGAAAAACACGTACGGTCGTACGGTGAGATACATGACAAAGGAAAGTCGTCTGGCATGGTCATGATTCATTTGTATGAATTGTGTTCCTGGTTGTTGTGGTGGAGAGATGCTGTTAATTAGTTCAAGGTAGAAGTTCTTAGGTCAAAATCACAGTAAAAGCCAAAAAAGGTTTTAATCAGGAACTTCAGCAGAATGTTTTTTCTTTTTTGGTCACATGGTGGTAGAATCTATAAGCGGGGCACTAGTTCCACTGAGGTGGCAGTAAAAGTTTCACTTTGTGTTTTCACACATCTGATAACTGTAAAAACACCACGTGAAAATATTTTTAGTGGAGCCCTCTGCTTATGTTTTAAGACCTAACCCTTAACTTGCGGCCAACGCCAAGAGGTATTTCCCTCCGAAATGAGGCTCGATGTCACCTCAGAAATGCAACCAGCCCTGCAATTATGTAGAGTAATGAATAATAAATCCTGTCCTTTTTCCATGACAGATGGCTCCAAATAGAAGTTGTGTGTGACAGAATAGTTTCCAAGAGTAGGTCGCAAGCTCTCTCCTTTTGTCTATTGGAGAAAAACGAGATGGCTGTGAACAATGGCATCTAGGTTTTAGCTGCAGTCGCAGCACATGTTCTCTAGATCGATGGAAGAGGGGAGTTTGTTGGTGGAAACGGTTCGATGTTAACCAAGGGGGAAGATGGTTGCTGGTTCAGTTGGTTGTGTTCCAGCAGGACCAGACAGACACTAATGCAGACAGTGAGTTGAAGTGACTGCCCAGCTGGTGGCCTCTCCACCAGAGACAGGAGCACTTTATCAGAGTAGGAAGTTCCGCCCCCGTCTGCACTGGTATATTCCTCCAGGGACACACCGGTTCATCCTCTGCCCTTCTCCCCATGGCCTGTCTGTGGAGATCACAATTTGACACACTTGCATCGAGGAAGTAATGGGCGATATGTTCGTGCAAATTAGAGTGCATCTCACTTCCTCGTTTCAGTGGAGCAGACCCTCTGATTGGTGTGAATGCGTTATGTCATGTTCCCCAGAAAGAAATTCTTCAAATCCTCCTTAAAAAAGGATGAGCACTGCTGAGCTGCAGTCTGCACTTCGGAATGAATCACAATGGGTGGGGGGTAGCTGAACCTACAGCAGCCAGTTATAACAGCATATTGACATTACAGTTCAGCTCTGCAGACTAGCGACTGCATGTCTCCCCCAGTGCCAGAGATAGAGGTTTGTTCTTATAGGATGGAAGAGGAATCCTGTCTGGGTAATCATTCACCCAACCTGGCTTCTTCTGAAGATTTAATGCTCGTCAGAGTTAACGATAAGGTCAGTTTCAAGTCAGGCTGGCGTGAGATGTTGATGGACTTGCAGCAGCGGCATTTTGATTGAGAAGATTGCAGAAAATTACATCCTTTTGAATAAAAAAAATGTGTTAGCTTAATTCTGTGTGCTGCTGTCGTCAGTCTGAGGCTGGTGTTCCTTCCCACGCATCACGAAAGAGGGAGGTATTTCTCCTTGCTTCAAAAGGGTAAAATATCACGTTGAGCTCTTGCCAGTGACCTGGGGTTCCTGGGATATTTTTAGAGACGGGTCCTCGTAAGCCTCTGCAGTCCTCCATAGAACCTTCTGGAGAAGTTACCATGTACTGTCGCCTGCACTCCTTACAGCTCTGAGCTCGCTTGCACCAAGGAACTGAAAACACAATATCGTGATGCTGTTTGATATGTTTCCCTTAATGACTCGTTTTCTCTTTCTCTGTCTCCCTCCTCCAGATCCTTGGATGGTGTGTTCTCTGCCAGCGGACGTCAACATGACAGAATAGGACCTGATCTGCCGTCATCGGAGGGAAATGGCTTTTGATCTAAGCGAGTCCTGCTACTACCTGGAGTCAGACTCGACCTGCCTCTGAAGGACTTGAGCTGTTTATGGGAACTACTGCTGGGCCGGCCCCCTTGAGGATTTAAGAACTTCTCTCTCTCTCTCCCCCACCCCCTTTGGGACGCCACCATAGCTGAACCAGCAGGGAGGAACACGGGATGGCCAACAACTCGTACAGCGGGGTAAAGAACTCCATGTTGGAGGCCAATCATGACGGAGCCTTTGGGTGCTCGCTCAAAGACCTCCGGGATCTTATGGAACTGCGGGGGGCGGAGGCCATAAGCAAAATAGGGGCATCGTACGGAGATATTCAAGGACTCTGTTCCAGATTGAAAACGTCGCCTGTAGATGGTAGATACCCTGCTTATGCTTCCTCACTGCACATGATCAGTCTTGTTTCCTTCTGCTCCCTCTTCATTGGTCCAGATGGGGAGGGGGAGGGGGGGGGTTCTAGTTGAAAAGGATGTTTGGCTCGGAACGTTGTGTCGCAAACACATTGTCTTGTGAGTGTGTCATTGGCCGTGTCATCCACTTTACCTTGACATCACTTCCTTGGAAAGCTCATATGCCAGACAGGTGGTCAGGCAGGGTGGTACTGACCTAGCCCAGTCAAGCTCTATTTCTGGGCCTGTGTATCTGCCCCCTCTCACTTCTCACCTCTGTGTGTGTGTTTGTGTGTGTGTGTAAGGTTCTGAAAGACCAGCTGTCTGCCTGGGCACCAGACCAGACTGTGGGCAGGTCAATGTTCCACATGTGTGTGTGTGTGTCTGTGAGTAAGTCCTCCTCTGTGTCGGACAGGAAAGGAGGGTGTACGGTCGGTCAGTGTGAGGTTTTAGCGTTGAGGGCAAGACATGAGATCATCTCCGGAACAGCTCCGCTCGGCTCTCCTGCACAGCAGACTGCCGTCTCCCTCGCTGTGCCCTGGAGACGCCCACAACCCACTCCTCCTGAGTGTGGCAGGCAAGCTGGCTGCAGGCAGGCTGCAAGCTGGCTGCAGGCAGGCTGCAAGCTGGCTTCAGGCAGGCAGGCTGCAAGCTGGCTTCAGGCAGGCAGGCTGCAGGCTGGCTGCAGGCAGGCTGCAAGCTGGCTGCAGGCAGGCTGCAAGCTGGCTGCAGGCAGGCTGCAAGCTGGCTGCAGGCAGGCTGCAAGCTGGCTGCAGGCAGGCTGCAAGCTGGCTGCAGGCAGGCTGCAAGCTGGCTGCAGGCAGGCTGCAAGCTGGCTGCAGGCAGGCTGCAAGCTGGCTGCAGGCAGGCTGCAAGCTGGCTGCAGGCAGGCTGCAAGCTGGCTGCAGGCAGGCTGCAAGCTGGCTGCAGGCAGGCTGCAAGCTGGCTGCAGGCAGGCTGCAAGCTGGCTGCAGGCAGGCTGCAAGCTGGCTGCAGGCAGGCTGCAAGCTGGCTGCAGGCTGGCTGCAGGCAGGCAGGCTGGCAGGCTGGCAGGCAGGACCCCCAGAGCTTCATCGCTTGGGGGTCCAGCTCGCGTTTAAAATTCACGATGACAATACTGGGTAACATCACCAACACACACACACACTGAGTTCCTGATTTAACAGTTCAGTGGAACGCTATTGGGTTGTTGACTAGCCAGGACATCCTTCCTGGGCTGCTGTTGTGTCCTCACAGCCTGGTGCTCTGTCCTGTTAGCGCAGCAGACCATCACATCACACCCTGCTGAAGTGCAGAGTCACCTCAGGTTACGGGGCGTCTCAGCACCACAGTCCAGGATTCTCTGTCTCTCTGTCTCTCTGTCTCTCTCTCTCTCTCTCTCTCTCTCTCTCTCTCTCTCTCTCTCTCTCTCTCTCTGTCTGTCTCTCTCTGTCTCTGTCTCTGTCTCTCTGTCTCTGTCTCTCTCTCTGTCTGCCTAATCGCAGACGTGACCTTGAGTGAACCCTTGGGGGAAGGGATTTTCAGTTTGATCCCAGATTAAAACGGTACCACATCCATTGGGCTGCTGTGGCACTGCCTCACCCCTGGAGTCAGGCCTGCTCTGTGGCACTGCCTCACCCCTGGAGTCAGGCCTGCTCTGTGGCACTGCCTCACCCCTGGAGTCAGGCCTGCTCTGTGGCACTGCCTCACCCCTGGAGTCAGGCCAGATATGTGGCACTGCCTCACCCCTGGAGTCAGGCCTCCTCTGTGGCACTGCCTCACTCCTGGAGTCAGGCCTGCTCTGTGGCACTGCCTCACCCCTGGAGTCAGGCCTCCTCTGTGGCACTGCCTCATCCCTGGAGTCAGGATGCTGAGGGAAAAGGGTTGTCGTAGGAACTGGAATGATGTCAGGTGTTGAAGTTGTTTATTGATAAAGAGATGTCGTCTGTGTGAGAGATGAGCTTGCCAACTAATTGTAGTTTTGAGTTTTGAGTGACTCTTCAAACAGTGTTTAGTCTGGGTTTGTGATAACAGCACATGGCTCCTCTGTCAGAAGGACAACACAGAACCTGTCAATACACTTTCTATCATCAGAGTCTGCATGTGGATGTCAGAAACATCCCCTTTCCAGACTGGTCTTTCCAGACTGGTCTGGTTTATTTAGTCTACTGGAAGCATGGATCCTCCCCTGCTGCAGCTCCTGCTGACATCACATCAGGACTTGAAACCATTGGTTACTCCTCAAGGACGGACTTGCAGCATCTCATCACAGAGCTGTAGTTAAAACACCCTTAAGCTGTGCCAGAACCCCACCCCACCCTGTGTTGGGTGGAGCAGAGCGGTCAGCCTACAGTTATCACCAGCGGTCCTGTGCACACCCGGGCCCCTGTAGGATCAGCTGCTGTGGGCCCCTGTAGGATCAGCTGCTGTGGGCCCCTGGAGGATCAGCTGCTGTGGGCCCCTGGAGGATCAGCTGCTGTGGGCCCCGGGGCCGCTGGAGTGGCTGTGTTCCTCTCAGCCTGTGAGGCTCACCTGGCTCTCTGCCACCGACGCCTGACACTTGTGTTTTCAATCGGCTCATTCAGACAAATTAAGCCGTCATTTCAGATTACAGGAGCCTAACAATCGAAAAGGGATTTATAATTAGTTAGCGGGCTGTTTCTCAAATGTAAAGCCCAATCTCCTTACTAATCTGTTAACTGTTTCCTGCCCCCCCTCCCCCTTCTCCAGTTTTTACTTTTGCAACATTGATCACGATCAGAACCATTATGTTCCTTTAATACTTTTGTATTTGGTCCGACATGCTAAATGCCATGACTCATAGCACTCACCTCCTCCCCCTTCGTCCTGCGCAGCACTGGGACGTTACAGCAGGCTTCTCTGGGTTTCTAGTATGCAGACAAGACAACACATAGTTGGAGGTTGTAAACCTTTTAATCATTCGCCTCTGCAATCACTGTGTCTAGGTGAAGGGCTGCTCTCGAACCCCAGATAGATCTGGCCAACACGAGGGCTTTGGGGGGGCAAACGAGGACTAACTAATGAGAGAGTTGATGATTAGCTCCTGTGTTCAGAAGCCCAGGCGGATGTGACAGTGATCAGATGCTCTCTGTTATCTGATGACAGGCTGTTAGTTTTACTCTATCACTAATGTGTATTTAACAACTGCAAAGAAAGAAAAAACATGGAAAATTAAAAAGGGGGGGGGGGGTGGTGCTGGGTCATTAGCTGTCAGCATGTTTTAATTACAGGCGTCGAGAATCAAAGCGGAGGGCGAACGACTGCCCTGGTGAGGGAGGGCTCAGTCCTGCATCGGACGCAGCTCCAGACCTCAGCTGCAGCACATCTCGTCACCCCCCCCAAGCTGGGGTGAATGGATCGTCCCAGTCCCCCCCCAAGCTGGGGTGAATGGATCGTCCCAGTCCCCCACCCCCAAGCTGGGGTGAATGGATCGTCCCAGTCCCCCCCCAAGCTGGGGTGAATGGATCGTCCCAGTCCCCCCCCAAGCTGGGGTGAATGGATCGTCCCAGTCCCCCACCCCCAAGCTGGGGTGAATGGATCGTCCCAGTCCCCCACCCCCAAGCTGGGGTGAATGGATCGTCCCAGTCCCCCACCCCCAAGCTGGGGTGAATGGATCGTCCCAGTCCCCCACCCCCAAGCTGGGGTGAATGGATCGTCCCAGTCCCCCACCCCCAAGCTGGGGTGAATGGATCGTCCCAGTCCCCCACCCCCAAGCTGGGGTGAATGGATCGTCCCAGTCCCCCACCCCCAAGCTGGGGTGAATGGATCGTCCCAGTCCCCCACCCCCAAGCTGGGGTGAATGGATCGTCCCAGTCCTCCCCCGCGCCCCCTCTCCACCTCGTGTTCCTGTACTTTATGTGGTATGAACATGTCATCAGTTGTAACGGGATGGAGGAAGCCCCAGACTTAAATGCTTGGCTGTGTAGAGAGAGCTGCACCAGCAAGACCTCTAGTCTCCAGTGCCCAGTGGATTTCAGAGATATCTATGCAGTAGATAATCAGTAGATATTCCTAGGTTGATTATTCCACCCCTCCCCCAGCATCCCTCACCTCACCTAGCACGTACTAGTCACACCCCTGTGATGTCACCGTCGCTCACCGTGCCTGCAGACTGTGCGGGTGCTCACACCCGCACAGACACACACACACACAGACACACGCGTGTTAATG
The DNA here is from genome assembly GCF_963692335.1 of Osmerus eperlanus. NCBI lineage: Eukaryota > Metazoa > Chordata > Actinopteri > Osmeriformes > Osmeridae > Osmerus > Osmerus eperlanus. Next base: position 7,853 of record NW_026911340.1, on the reverse strand, counting down.
TTGGCTCTTCTCCTCTCGCCTCCTCGCTGCCTGTCCTCTCTTCCCGTCATCTCTGTCTACAGCTCTGCACTCAGCCCGGTGACCTGGCTGTCATCAGCAGTTTCACACAGCCTCTCTCCCTCCCTCCCCCCTCTCCCTCCCCCCGTCTCCCTGGCTGCTGAATAGAGCTGAAAAGCAGCTGTGCATCAGGAGCACCAAGGTCCCTTGTCATGGTGACCCTGCCTTGAATACAGGGGAATCCGAGAGCAAGCATGTCAATGGGTCACTGGAGCGCTGTCTCTGTCTGTGTCTGTGTGTGTTCGCACGGGTGAATAGCTCGGTAGAGGAAGTCCAGAGCAGGGAGTCTGGAGGCAGGGAGTCGGGAGGCAGGGAGTCGGGAGGCAGGGAGTCGGGAAGCAGGGAGTCTGGAGGCAGGGAGTCTGGAGGCAGGGAGTCTGGAGGCAGGGAGTCTGGAGGCAGGGAGTCTGGAGGCAGGGAGTCTGGAGGCAGGGAGTCTGGAGGCAGGGAGGCAGGGAGCCGGGAGGCAGGGAGGCGGGAGGCAGGGAGTCTGGAGGCAGGGAGTCTGGAGGCAGGGAGTCTGGAGGCAGGGAGTCTGGAGGCAGGGAGTCTGGAGGCAGGGAGTCTGGAGGCAGGGAGTCTGGAGGCAGGGAGTCTGGAGGCAGGGAGTCTGGAGGCAGGGAGTCTGGAGGCAGGGAGTCTGGAGGCAGGGAGTCGGGAGGCAGGGAGTCGGGAGGCAGGGAGTCGGGAGGCAGGGAGGCAGGGAGCCGGGAGGCAGGGAGGCGGGAGGCAGGGACAGCACTCTCTGAATCTAAAATGGTTGCTGTGTCACTCCGGTTTGTGGCGGATAATTCCTCCTTTGAAATGCAGCGTGTGTGTGGGTGGGCTTACTGTTGAATTGATCACCTTCACATCCGTGCGAGTGAGGCCGCGTTGGGCTTGATGTGTGTGAAGATTGAATGGGTTGTGCTGTCGGGCTGATCACACTGTTGGAGAAGTAATGAGTTTCTGAAACACGGCTTGGCCTGTCAGAAATGGAGATGCCCTTTGGGAACTTATTTTCTTGTGGAGGACTGAAAAAATACAGCTTCTTGACCTTTCTGGTGACATTCTGAGGAAACTAGATTTGACTGTCGACCTCAGTTCAGTCACTAAGCAACCTCCTACCTGCTTTTCCCCCTTAATAATGCCTTAGTCTCTTCCTGTAGTGCCACACAAGCAACGTCAGTAGATCATCAACATTACTGTGTTCACACACTTTTTTTCAGTTTTGACATGGAAATACGAAATTGTGACAAAGTTGGATTATAATCTCTCTCTCTCTCTCTCTCTCTCTCTCTCTCTCTCTCTCTCTCTCTCTCTCTCTCTCTCTCTCGTCACCTCTCTCTGTCTTTGTCCATCTTGCTCTTCTACTCTCTCTCTCTCTCTCTCTCTCTCTCTCTCTCTCTCTCCCCTCAGGTCTAAGTGGACAGCCCGCAGACCTCGAGAAGCGAAAAGAAGTTTTCGGGGCGAACTTAATACCTCCAAAAAAGCCAAAAACATTTCTTCAGTTAGTGTGGGAGGCGTTACAAGATGTGACGCTCATCATCCTAGAAGTGGCAGCCATAGTCTCACTAGGCCTCTCTTTTTATAGACCTCCAGATGCAGAGCGAGATCGTAAGCACCTCCTAATGAACATCAACTCACTGATGCACCATCAACACGCTGTGTGTCTTTTCTAGCCATCCTATGCAATAGCTACGTCAGCAACATTCATGGCAGTAATATTGTATTTTATAGGATGGATAGATGGATCTCATGGATAGATGAGATAGATGAGAGAGATATGAGAGATATGAGAGAGATGTTCTTTCTAGAAGGGGAGTGTGAGTCAGTGTGTGTTGTCCCTCCAGACTGTGGGAAGGCAGCGGGCGGCGTGGAGGACGAGGGCGAGTCGGAGGCTGGCTGGATCGAGGGCGCGGCCATCCTCCTCTCTGTGGTCTGCGTGGTGCTGGTGACGGCCTTCAATGACTGGAGCAAAGAGAAGCAGTTCCGAGGCCTGCAGAGCAGGATCGAACAGGAGCAGAGGTTTACCGTGGCCCGTGGAGGCCAGGTCATCCAGATCCCTGTGGCTGAGATCGTGGTGGGGGACATCGCACAAATCAAATATGGTAAAGGAGGGGAGGAGAGCAATGGTGCACGGGGGACTGAGTGGGGCAGGGCTCTGGGTTGTGGACGGCTTGTCTCCTCTGGAGTGTGTGTGGACCGCTTGTGTCTTTTACCTCCTCGTGAATATGCTCTGAATCAGAATCCGGTTGATCTCCAAGTTAGTTTTTAGACATTCAAGGAATTTGCTTTGGTAGGTTGGTTGCATTACGAGCAACATAGTTGGTAGATAAAACGTACTGAAATATAAGAAAGCACCATATACAATAAGATGCTAAATAAATCTAATGGAGATTACTATGAACCACTATCAGAATTGTACCATGTGACCCGTACAGTTCATACCCTGTGTCTCCAGGTGACCTGCTCCCTGCCGACGGCATCCTCATCCAGGGGAACGATCTGAAGATTGACGAGAGCTCTCTCACCGGAGAGTCGGACCACGTCAAGAAGAACCTGGAAAAAGATCCCATGCTGTTGTCAGGTAGCCATCTTGTTCTGCTCCAGGCCTGTCTGGGGGTCTGCTCCAGGCCTGTCTGGGGGTCTGCTCCAGGCCTGTCTGGGGGTCTGCTCCAGGCCTGTCTGGGGGTCTGCTCCAGGCCTGTCTGGGGGTCTGGTCCAGGCCTGTCTGGGGGTCTGCTCCAGGCCTGTCTGGGGGTCTGGTCCAGGCCTGTCTGGTCCAGGCCTGTCTGGGGGTCTGCTCCAGGCCTGTCTGGGGGTCTGCTCCAGGCCTGTCTGGGGGTCTGGTCCAGGCCTGTCTGGGAGTCTGGTCCAGACCTGTCTGGGGGTCTGGTCCAGGCCTGTCTGGGGGTCTCCTCCAGGCCTGTCTGGGGGTCTGGTCCAGGCCTGTCTGGGGGTCTCCTCCAGGCCTGTCTGGGGGTCTGGTCCAGGCCTGTCTGGGGGTCTCCTCCAGGCCTGTCTGGGGGTCTCCTCCAGGCCTGTCTGGGGGTCTCCTCCAGGCCTATGTGGGGGTCTGCTCCAGGCCTGTCTGGGGGTCTGGTCCAGGCCTGTCTGGGGGTCTGCTCCAGGCCTGTCTGGGGGTCTCCTCCAGGGCTGTCTGGTCCAGGCCTGTGTGGGGGTCTCCTCCAGGCCTGTCTAGGGGTCTGGTCCAGGCCTGTCTGGGGGTCTGGTGTAGGCCTTCAGGACCCCTGTGGGAACATAAACCACTGTCATGAACGGTACAAGCATCCCAGGCAACTTAACGTCAGACATCCAGAGATCCACACCAGGAGCAGGCCTGCCTGCCAGCCTGACGCTCCGTCCTGGCTAAGACCGTGTCGCTGCCTGTTGCTTGTTTTGTACCTAATCCCAGTTTCTGAACGCCAGTTGATCCTGTGATAAAATGGCTCTCCCCGGTCATTTCCCTGAGGAGAGTCTCGGGTTAGGGTTACCCTAACCCTCCCCAGGAGAGGGGGAGGAGCTCTGCTAGCCCGCCTGCCGTCAGGTGTCTTGTCACCGCCACCACGGCTGTGTCAGCCTGTCTGGTGTCTCAGTCCCTCCAGACAGGAGAGATGGGGGAGGCAGCCTCTAATCAACACAGGCCAAGAGGAGCTCTTTTAAAACTCTCCCTCTTCTCTCTCTCACCTCTTTTTCTCTCACCTCTCTCTCTCTCTCTCTCTCTCTCTCTCTCTCTCTCTCTCTCTCTCTCTCAGCGTCTCTCCGTCTCTCCTCCCCTGTTCTCAGACTGGGAGAGTGCTAGTCATTTAGCTCTGTAGAAAGCCTGTTGTGGCCTTCTCATGTTTCCATTAATTCACCAGGGCTGACAATTGGTTTATGATTAAAGACTGTCGAAGACTGTTTGCGCTGCCGTCAAAAAACAAGTCTCCTGAGTCTAAAACAGAGCTGTCTTTTTTTATACTCCTTCCAAACGGCAGTGGCCTTTTATAGAGCCTGCTGGATAGTTCCTCTTTCAGAATCAAGTTCTTCAGCGGGGGGTCGAGGCACTCGGGGACTTGTCAAATCAAACGTCTTTGAAATTAATTGTCGTCACAACTTTCTGCCGTGTCCTCTGTACACAGAGAATCAGTTCACTGGCCGTCGTCTCTACGGCAGTGGAAACATTGCAAACGCCGCACACAAGCTAAGCACGGGGAGCGAGAGGTGGACAATAACAGCATTTAGTAACCCCCAAATTATAATTATGCGGGGAAACAGCTGGCATGCATACTGTAAGTGTAGCGTTAGCCCTCGACGTCTGTGCCTCACTTCCCTCCTCTGTCTGCAGGCACCCATGTGATGGAGGGCTCAGGGAAAATGCTGGTCACCGCCGTGGGTGAAAACTCTCAAACTGGAATCATCTTCAGCCTGCTGGGGGCGAGCGAAGAGGAGGACGGAGATGACGAGGAGAAGGAGAAGAAGAAAGAGAAAAAAAAGGAGAAGAAAAGTAAGTGTTGGGGCTGGTGGTGGTGGTGATGTTTGTCGGATGCGTTTTAAAGGCACAGAAGCACAGAAGCAGTGCCTATTCGTGTGGAACATAGAAGTTAGTCTTAACGATGTTTTACCCGTGTATGCCGTCTGTGTAATGAAGTCAAGCACAAAGGTAGAGTTTGTTCAGCCTCAGAGAGAGCACAGGGTAGAGAGAGCTTTCACCAGCCCAGCTCAGACACAGGGCCCTGCTAGTGAGAGAGCACAGGTCAGAGGTCAGGGCTCAGCTGTAGCTGGAGTTATTATGGGATGTTGGGGAGAACGTTGATGTGGAGTTATTATGGGATGCTGGGGAGAATGTTAATGTGGAGTTATTTTGGACGAGCTCTGGGTCTTGGCTCCGCGGTGCATAAAGAAGACTGAACCTCACGGCTACTCACTCCTGTGTCGGACGCTCACTGACATAATACTAATACTACTTATTCTATTACTACTAATAATACTACTACTACTACTAATAATAATACTACTAGTACTAGTAATACTACCTCTAGTACCACTTCTAATAATAATGTTAACAAGTGTCTGTAGTTGTGATGATGTTTTTAATGGATGGAAGAGTTTTTATGAGCTGAGTTTATTGTCCAAAACGCTGTTGCTGAAGTGGGAGATCCCTTGAGATCCCTGAAATGTGTTTTGTCTTAAGTGAATGTGTATAAATCATGACTGTGGATCTGAGGTTGTCAGCTGCATTCCTACTTATTCTTCAGTGTGTTTTTACCGGTGGTAATCCCTGTGTGTGTGTGTGATGTACCTATGAGCCTCCCTTATTCTGAATGACCTGTTTCCTGCTGGTCTTATGTTCATGTCCTCCCTGCAGGCCCACCTCATCTGTTTGTCGGCTCATAAAATACCTCGCTCTCTCTCTCGCTCTCTCTCTCTCTCTCTCTGTGTCGCTCGCTCGCTCTCGCTCTCACATGCTTTATCAAATCAAAGCTAGGATTTACATCATTGCAAATGCATTAAGCTGGTGCTCAGAAGTTCAGATGTATTCAGAAAGTTTAACTTGAGTGTTCTTCTGCTCCACCATTTCCCAGATAAAAAGCAGGAGGGCTCTGTGGACCGTAAGAAAGGTCAGTGACCGCTTCCTTCACGTAGCTGGCCTCACGGTGGTTCCCCTGTCCCTCAGCCCAGCGCTACGCAGCACACCAGGCTAGCTGTGGTTCCCCTGTCCCTCAGCCCAGCGCAACGCAGCACACCAGGCTAGCTGTGGTTCCCCTGTCCCTCAGCCCAGCGCTACGCAGCGCACCAGGCTAGCTGTGGTTCCCCTGTCCCTCAGCCCAGCGCTACGCAGCGCACCAGGCTAGCTGTGGTTCCCCTGTCCCTCAGCCCAGCGCTACGCAGCACACAAGGCTAGCTGTGGTTCCCCTGTCCCTCAGCCCAGCGCTGCGCAGCGCACAAGGCTAGCTTGAACTGTCTAGGCACAGCGTTAACGCTGTCAATTAACCCTCCAGTCAAACGCTTCCGATCTTGAGGTAAAGCCGGCGGTGTGTAAACGGTTTGAGTTGAGCTGTGGTGTTGAGCTTTGCCGTGGTCAGTGACACCTCGGACGCACGGGGTGCTCCTGGTGCCTGGGACCTGAGGGTCCTCTGGTGCTCCTGGTGCCTGGGACCTGAGGGTCCTCTGGTGCTCCTGGTTCCTGGGACCTGAGGGTCCTCTGGGCCTGCATGCCGGACACACCCTCTCTGTATCGTCTCATGGCTCCGTGACTTTAACACATTGTTATCTGCTAGTGCAGCCTGGCTTCTGCGGGCTTTCAAGGCCAGCCTGCCCCCCCCTCCTCTTCTTCCCCTCTCCCCTCTTCCACCTCCCCTCCCCCCTCTTCCTCCTCCCCCCTCCTCCTCCTGGCTCATCCAGCGCTGAGCGGCAGGTGCTGCAGAATCCAGTTATGACGATTAGTGGTGAGCAGATTAATGCCCTGCTCCAGGCCTGGGGGAGGAGCATCTGTCCCCCCCCCAGACTCATTCCAACCCCATTGTTATTTCTCATAACAACATCCTGATGGCCTACCTAATGTTGGTCTGAACACAGTGAAGGGTAGTGTGGTGGTACTGAGCTGCAGCTGTGAGTGTCTGAGTGGTCCTGGACTGGAGAGAGGCCAGGTCTGATGTGTTGAGGCCCTGGACTGGAGAGAGGCCAGGTCTGATGTGTTGAGGTCCTGGACTGGAGAGAGGCCAGGTCTGATGTGTTGAGGCCCTGGCCACAGTCCCTGCTGCACAGATTCTCCCTCTCTGCCAGGAATGAGCAGTAATCCATTGGACTGGGATTACACGTGCCGCATCGCCGCGGCAACGCAGAACCACAGGCTGCAGCACACGAGTAACACATGCACGCACACACGCACACACACACGCCTGTATGCTGATGCTGATGGTCCGGGGAGCAGCCCCGGTCAATGTCAGGCTCAGAGAGATGATGTCATCACGCAGGACTGCCTGGGGTCAGAGGTCAGCTCCTGCTGGTCCGACCTTCCGTCCCCCAGCAAGCCTCCGAGGTTACTCGGTCAGACGAGAGTCAGTGCAGTCAAGCCTGATGGGGGAGGGAGGAGAGGGATGAAGGGATGGAGAGAGGGATGAGCTTTAAAGGAATTACAACGATGTCTGCCAGTGTGCTGGGGCGTCGCTATGCTAAAGCAGATTCCCGACATCCCAGAGCCCAGCTTGCAGCTGAGGAGCTCAGAGAGGGAATAGGGTCATTAGATTCCCGGCCCCTTCCCTAATTACATTTGGTCCTGAGTCAGAGGCGTAGACGTAATTACAGTGACATTTCTCCAAGTTCCTCCTTTGAAAAGCTCTCCTCGCTGGATGGAGACCGACATACAAGTGGTGCCAGAAACAAGTCACCGTCTCCAGTCCCCTTAAGTCAACTCTTCCCTCAGTCAAGATGGAGGCGAGGAGATTGATCGATCTAACGTGATCGTTTTTTGTCTTTTAAGATTGACTCTGATTAGCAAATGTCAAAACCGACATCTTTTCCTCTTTGATTCCAACCCCTTTGGACAGATCCCTGTTCTTCGGAAGTTCCCCTGAAGTCAGGGTTTTACACAAGCCCTAACCATTTCTGTTCAGTTCAAACTTGCAGTGGGGAAGTTCATCTGTACACTACTAATACGTGAGCCTCACAATGTACCCCTCCCTCCCTCCCTCTCCCCTGCAGGTAAAGCCCAGGACGGCGCTGCCATGGAGATGCAGCCTCTGAACAGCAACGAGGGAGGCGATGCAGAGGAGAAGAAGAAGACCAACCTGCCCAAGAAGGAGAAGTCTGTCCTCCAGGGCAAGCTCACCAAA
>NW_026911339.1:25361-52861 GCF_963692335.1 Osmerus eperlanus | reverse complement strand
CAGGATTATTTTAAGATTAAGTTGTAAATTAGGTTGTAATAAGACATGTTAACTGAATGTGTTGCGGTGGATGGAAAGATTAGCTCAACATTGGATTTAAACTAGACTTGTTTACACACTGTCGGTTATCATTACATTGAATTCCAGTTGATGGGAGACATAACTACAAATTATCTGATAGTTTGTTTATGCGTTCATTTTATTTGCATTACGGAGTGGCGGTAAACTGCTGTTATCTTTTAGCCAAGAAGACAGATTATGTTTCCATTCTGTAGATCATTAAAAAAAACATAGCATTCATTTATAACAGATGCTTTTAACAGAAGCAACATGCAGTAAAGGGGAACATTTGAACCTGCAACCTTTTGATCTGCCACTGAAATTCCAATCTCCCGTGTTCACTGTTGGTCCCATGAGATCCAAATGTGTGTAGTGATGATGTTGTCTTAACCTTCATACTGTCCACCTGGGGCAGGACCGGAACGTGGCGTTGCCATGACGATGACGTTTTGTACCACAGTGAGTCGAAGAGGACATTCCGGTCTTTTCTAAAGGGGAGATGACCTCCTACCCCCCTCCCACCCTCCCTCATCTCCTTCACAGCCATGCAGTCAAGTTCCTTTAAGTTCCACCTGTCTTAAAGGACCTGCCGCTCTCACTGAGTGCACTCACTCAGAGCCCCTGTGTGTGTGTGCATATATATGTGTGTGTGTATCCTTCCTACGCCACTGTGCCATGATGCTGTGACGACGTGGCACGTCTCGAACACACACACACACACACGGTCTTGCACACTGGGCAAGGCTAGGGCCCCTGTGTCCTGCCCACAATGGACCTGTTACCTCGTTCAAACGGTAACGATTCTCACCTCACCCCTCCCCCCTAGACTGCTCATGTGTGTGTGCGTGATTAGAGTGCATTATAATTTTGTCACATACATTAGTGCTGGTTGCCAACGTGAGCACTTACTGTGACTCCAGGGCCCTGGGGCAGCTGTCTGTCAAAACAAGAGGTGGAACCAGTGTGCGTGTGTGTGTGTGTTCGTTTTCTGTGCGCTTTCGCACAAGTCCGTGTCGTGTGTGTAGACCTGTCGTGCGTGTAGCGCAGGTGCATGTGTATGTGTATGTGTGTGTGTATGTGTAGGAGTGTGTGTATGTGTATGTGTGTGTTTATGTGCTCATGAGGACTTGAAAAGAAGCGTTGCTCCAGCTGTCCACGAAGGCAAAGAGGGAGAGCGTGACAGAGAGGGAGAGGAAGAAAGAGGGAGGGAAAGAGAGGGGGTGGGAGGGAGAGAGAGGGGTGGGAGGGAGGGAGAGAGGGGGAGGGAGAAAGAGAGGGAGGGAGAAAGAGAGTGTGAGAGGGAGAGAGAGAGGTAGAGGGTGAAACGACTAGAAGTGAAAGCTTGAGAGACATGACAGGGCTCTCGGAGGAGGGAGGAGGGCCACAAACAAAGATGGCAACCCCCAAACGAAAACCATCCCTCACCCCCACTCCCAGAGAAGAAGCCCTGTGGTTCCAGTCTCTTAATAAAGTGTGTGTGTGTTTGTGAGAGGGTTGGGGGGAGGGGTTGGGGATAGACAGAGTGAAATGCCAGGCACTCAGGTTGAAAATGAACGACCTGGAGATCTGAATGCGCGGGAGTGTGTGTGCGTGTGCCTGCATGCATGTACGGCTGTATGTACGTATGTAAATGTGTGTGTACATGTACGTATGAGTGTACAAATACATGCGTGGGTGTGTGCGAGTGTGTGTGTGTGTGTGTCACGGGAGAGGGCAGGGGTGGGGTGTGTGTAGAGGGGATCCTGGGCCTCAGGTTTCTCCCTGTGTGTGAGTAATGATTCAGACTGCCAGTGTTGTGGTGTCGCCCCATCTATAACCATCTGCTGGCCGTGCACACACACACACACACGTGCTCCCCAAACCTATACACACACATGCATGCATGTACACACACACACAAACATGCATGCACAGACACACATGGGCACACACACAGGTATGTACACACACACGCACGCGCGCACGCACACATGCGGGAGATTAATCAGTGGGGAAACAGGGCAAGGGGGTGGAGGGGGAGAGAGGGGGCGGAGGGGGGGGGGGGGTAAGAGAGGGCTGGGCTCATCTATCCTGTGTTAACACAGACGCCTTGAGAGGTGAAGCAGACAAGACTGTGCCTGGGCAGAGGTGTGTGTGTGTGTGTGTGTGTGTGTGTGTGTGTGTGTGTGTGTGAAGTCAGGTTCATTGACTGGCCAACCGACCCTGAAGCACAAGGTTTTGTCTGGAGTTTGTTAAGGTGGGAGAGCAGTATGCAGATACCTGGGAGTCTCTCAAGCGAGCGCACACACACACACACACACACACACACACTCACATACACATAATGAGGAAACATGCACATATACACAAATACACAATCAGAAGCATGCACACACACACAAGCAGACGCACAAACAGAAACACACGTGCACACGAATAGAAGTATTGACAGACATACAACAGAAGCATGCACACACACACATCCTACACCCGACCATTACCTCACACACTTTACATAACCTCTACCCGGGTCAAAATCCTGCTATCACACACACACACACACACACACATACTGTACACATACACTCAGAAGCACACACACAAGCAGACATTCAAGCACACACGCGCTCCACCAGAAACATGCACACACACGCGCTGACAATGTGAGTGTGTATCAGATCCTTTTCCTCTCTGATGTTAAACACCAGGCCTCTGTCAGTCCAGCCAAGAGAGCTGGAAGATGAATAGAAGCAAAAACAATAACGTTAATGACAGAGAACAGACCATGAAATATATATAGATTCGTTTTAATAAGAACCACAACCAAAGTGTACGTGTGTGTGTGTGTGTTTGTGCCTGCCTGCCAGCATGTGTGTGTGGTTGTGCATGCACGTGTGTGTATACGTGGGCGTGTGCATATGTGCTCGTGTGAGTGGGCGTCAAATGTGCAAGTGTGGTGTGTCTGTGTGAATGTGTGCCTGCAGACGTGTATGTGTGTGTGTGCCTGTCTGTGTGTGTGTGCGTACAGTACATATGGACGGGGGTAGGGGGTCATTTCAGGGCCCAGGGGGGGGCGGGGAGTGCAACGTGACCGCGCGCGACGTTTTACGACCGCGGTGGGTTGAGAGCGGGAGTCGGGGTGTGGTCGAGCGCGGTCAGGGGGGAAATGGCTCGGACGCTTTGCTGAGTCACGTCCCTTATGAGAGATCCGAAAGATCCTACCGGGGGGCTCCAGAGGTCCCTCGGTAGGCATGCACTCAGTCCCCCTTCCCCCAGTGATGAGTCGGGACAACGCTCCTAGATGCCGGCGGCAACACCGACCCAATGCTGGCGCAAGGGGAGACACCTTTACAATTACGGGGGGGGGGGGGGGAATTCCCAGTGATGGCTGGACAGGGGGACACAGACATGGCAACGTTATTCAAAGTGGGAGGGGGGGGGACAGAGGAGAGACAGAGAGAGGGGTTTAGCAGAAGGTGGGAAGGAAAAGGCAGGGGGAGAGAGAGAGATAGATGGAGAGAAAGAGAAGGAGGGAGGTGGGGGAGTGGAAGAAAATAGGAAAAAGGAAGAAGGACCCCAAAATTGGTCTGCGTCGAGCCTGAGAGAGAGAGAGAGAGAGAGAGAGAGAGAGAGAGAGAGAGAGAGAGAGACAGAGAGAGATAGAGAGAGAGAGAGAGAGAGAGAGAGAGAGAGAGAGAGAGAGAGAGAGAGAGAGCAGAGAGGGAGAGAGAGAGAGAGAGAGCAGAGAGGGAGAGAGAGAGAGAGAGAGAGAGAGAGAGAGAGAGAGAGAGGAGAGAGAGAGAGAGAGAGAGAGAGAGAGAGAGAGAGAGAGAAGAGAGAGAGAGAGAGAGAGAGAGAGAGGGGAACCAAGCCTCTGCGAATGAGACCCAAATGGCTGCTAAAAATCATTAATCTTGTGGGGATCTGTGTCAGCGCGGCGGCGGCGACACAAAGAGCTCTCGGAACAGCGAGGAGAGCAGCTCAGTGACCCGGACCCAATTGGCTGAGAAAGGCCCACCAGGCTTTAATAGACTTTTGCTGATCCAACACTTGTTTGCTAGGAGCCACAAAGAGGCGATTGCAGGGGTCTGACAGGGCCCCCGCGCTCCTCTGGGCTCCCCCTTCCCAGGCCCATGATGAATGACCCAGGGTGGGCCACGGGCAGGGGCCAGGGCCGGGGGCAGGGCCAGGGCCGGGGGCAGAGGAGAGGGCTGAGGGAGGAGAGGCTGGGTCAGCCAGTGAGAGGTGTGGGGTGAGAGGGGAGGAGAGAGGAGGGGAGGGGAGGGGAGGGGAGGAGGAGAGGAGGAGAGGAGGAGAGGAGGGGAGAGGAGAGGAGAGGAGAGGAGAGGAGAGGAGAGGAGAGGAGAGGAGGGAGGGGAGGGGAGGGGATAGGAGAGGAGAGGAGAGGAGGGGAGGAGGAGAGGAGGGGAGGAGGAGAGGAGGAGAGGAGGGGTGGGATGGGGAGGAGAGGGGGTGAGGAGCTGGAGGAAAGATGAACGAAGACCCCAGTGTTCTTTGAGCTCGGAGGTGAAGGTTTTCTTTGGAAGCCCAGGCCTAGCAGGTTTTGCAGACAGAGAGGAGGTAGCGAGAGACTCGGCCTTGCATCCTGTAGGGAAGGAGAGAGAGAGGACAGTCAGAGGAGCAAGGATGGAGGAAAAAAGGGAAGGGGAAAGGAGGAATGAAACGACTACGGTCTACTGACGGAAATGGATATGGTGAGGGAGGGGGGCTGAGAAGAATGCGGGCAGGGAGGGAGGGAGGGAGAGAGAAAAAAGAGATGGTGGGGTGAGTAAGCATGGGAGGGAAGAACGAGCCGAGCCCATGGGAGAGGGGGGAGGGGGAGGGGTGAGAGGGGGGGGACAGCGTTGGGAGGAAGGCTGAGGGGGATGGAATAGGTGAGGTGGATGGAGAGGGGTGAGGGAGAAAGGGGTGAGGGGGGGGCTGTAGAGTGGCAGGTGGGGGGTGGGGGTGGGGGAACAGGGAGAAGGATATTGTCTGTGCTGTGGGAGATGTGTGGGGGAGAAAGCGCACGTTCGGCACTCTCATTTGAAACCGCTCCGAATCCCTCCCACAGCACCCCTGATCAATCACACCCACACACTCCCAGAGAGGCACCGGGATTACCCAGGTACCCTCAGACCTGGAGGAAGACAGGATCTCTGTAGCCCTCCTGACTGGTCCACACCAAAACACGAGCCATACACCTCTAAGGATCTACACATAGTCTTTATTCATTTTTTCTTTTATATCTAGTTCGACAGATATAATATATGTAATATCTAGTATTGATAATTAGTCAGGTTATGCTTTTACAGGGTTGTCTAAGTCAACACCCACCAACATTTCTTCTTGTTGAAATTGTCTATGATATTGAATGTTGCAGTTGTCTGGCAAAAAGACTTTAGGCTTTTAGCTTCTTAACACTTTGTAAATCTCTTGAATGCTTTATGGTAGGCAAGGTGTTACAAAGTGTCAGAAAGCTTGTCAGAAAGCAGTGGGTGAATGCATGACGAGAGTCTGAAGAACTGTCATGTGAGATACGCTCATTTTGAAAACATTGCAGTAATGCTGAAAAAAAGCTGCACATGCAATATCATTTCCAATCACAACATCTATCCACTTTTGAAGACCTGTATAACATATTCAAATGGTTGGTTTCCACATCCTATTACACACCCTGTAATTCATGATTAATTTCGTGTTGACCTAGGCCTATGCTATATTAATGTGTAAGTCTGTATGTTGCACAGGCATTTGAAGTCCCTTTGAACCTAATCCCTCAATACTCACCCTGTGATGCAAACTGATGATGCATAACTTCCAGAACATCACAAGGGTCGGAAAGTTAATACAAGCCAGAAATGTGGCCTCAAAGCCCCCCCACATGCCCCACGATGAGGCCCAGGCCACAGAATAGGAAGGATGCTCTTCAACGCTGACATTTTAATGTAAGATTTCATTTCAGGGAAAGCCATGATTCTGTGCCAAGTGGAAGGCTTGGTCTGTCTCCAGGAGAGACAGGGCAGAGACAGGACTCCACAGGCTGGAGACAGAGTGGATGCATATGGGCTCTGGTGTGCTGTGAGTAAATTACTGCATATGAGTCCCACATGAATTATGAAAACCAGTATGTATTTTTCAGACAACCTGTATAATTAATTGATCATAAGCTATGGTGAGTGCTATGGGAAGATCTGGAGTTAGCCAGAGTGGGTGTTTGGTTGTTCAGTGCCATCAACTAATATGTGATAAATAAACTGGCGACGCCGACTGTCAAAATTCGACAACATGAAAAACGGTTTAACAGAGGACGAAGTTGGAATGCAGCCAGTCAATTCTACCTTGCAATTTCCAATAATTGAATCACCACACAAAGGCATTATTTACATCCTTTATTTATTTGGAGGTCAAACAAGTGCAGTGCTTACTGTCATTTATTTGTTGTTTTATTTTCAGCACGTCAATCAGACGTAACAGAGTGATTGTATTGGCTTTATGGAAGCATTCTGCGCCAGCATGTAGCCTAGCATGTAGCCTAATTATCACGCAAGCTTTGTCTCTGTTTCAGATTCTTTCTCAGCTTGGCATGATACTAATGACATAATATTTAGACAGGCTTCCGTGGAGGAAAGAAAAAAGTAAATGCCACACATCTTGCTGATATGGTTCAAAATAATACGTAGGCTAAGACCTTATCATATTATACAAACACAATTCATGCTCCAAACAGGCCGATGTCTACGCTGCTGTCAACATACAGATGTCGGATACAACATTTGGATGCAGACAGACAAGGGGGCAACTGACCTGCCGCTTACAGAATATAGGTCTAAACAACGGGATAGCGGTAATGTCATTCACAGAGCGTATCAAACGGGCCGTTTTAGACGAATTGATGTCTATCGCCAGTGGAGGCGCCCTGCTCTAAGAAATAACCTAACACCTTGTCTCTACACCAGAGGGGAGAGTCCTGCAGTGAAGCGAAGGGGCAGGTGGCTAAGTCGCTGCACAGAAGAAATGTCTCCCGTCTTCTTCAATTGAAGAGAACATAGCCTACTCTAAGTACACTGAGGTATCTTAGGTCTGATGAGTCAGCCTTTATTTAGGGTAAATATTTGGTCTTGACTGCAAAATCGATTGCCTGTTTTCATATTTATGAGGGACGTTGCACTTATATTACCGGTTGCTGTGTTTAAAGACTTCCTAGTCAATTATCCCTGTTGGGGATGTTATATACTTTCAGTGGCAGGCCTGTGCGCGGTGTTCACCGATCACATCCTTTAATAATACATGTTCTTCTCAGACAGCAATCCATCACCTTCGAAAAGTCTAAACAAGAATGGCCGAGCTACTGAACAAGACTAAATTCTATATTATTGACGACCTTAAAATGACGAAATTGTACAAATAAACTTGACACCGGGTTATTTTAATAGCCTATCCTGGTTAAATATGCAGTGCTAATATGCAGCTAACAGCCCAGCTTTGCTTTAATATGAAATTAACGCGCAAGTATAAGTTATAGACAAAGACATATAGGAATGTATTTTTATGGTCTTGTTCAAAGTCTGACATTTAGGTGTATTAAAATTATGATCACACTTTGTAATGAATTACTCGATTATATTATTTGCACATTTTATTCTTGTTCTCGAAACAAGCCTCGGTATAGCCTAAATCCTAAGAGTCGAAAAGTGAATCGCATTTTAACATAAGAAGATATTGTTACAGAAATGTACATAATAATTTAGTTTCTTGATAAATTCTACCAATTTTATACAATTCTGTGTTTTGGCACTCTTTTATGAGCGTCGCAAAGGCCCATAGCTCTTACAATAAACTTCTTTGAGAGGAAAAAAGAGCAGAACCTTTGGATCTGGAGCCCAGGGGTCGTTAACACACGCAAGCGCACGGCTCTCCTGTCTCTTTGCTACGTGCTTCAAACTCTCGAGAACTCGAGGCTCTCGTGCGCAAAACCTTAAATGCTTCACTTTATAACAGGCTGTCTCTCATCCACACACAAACACGCTCTCTATCACACTCAGAGTAACTATGGGCTACACTTACATGCGCTTGTCATTGCATTTATCCATGAATTAGCCTATAAATTGGGTATATTAATATAGATAGTTAGGCTGTAGGCTATTTGTCGTTGCGCATGCAGAAAGGTCAGGTAAACCGTACACACGATTGCTCATTACCAAAACCATTAGTATCTATCGTCTACCTTCCGACGAAAAAATATTATAGTAGAGTAAAACACAAAAAGAACCTCTCCTGGACCAGAGTTCACCCTCCACTTAACTGGTCAGATATTCCAGACATCAGGCACAGAAAGTAACTCCCCCGCCCCCCCTTACCTGCACGATGCAGGGGTGGATACATCCTTTAAGTCCGGCTGAAAATACATATCCTTTCGGTAGACTCTCGTCTTTGCAGTACCGAACATACACCGGAGGTTACCGACAGGCCTATACCCTGGACCGTTAGCAGGTGGCCTGATGCTCCCGCCGGCGGTGTGTGAACTGTTGGGAGCGCACGCTTCACCACTATAGGGTCCATGCGCCTCGAACGCAGCACCTTGTCAACTGTTAAATGTAACATTTAAAAGGTGATTTTATTTCTGTTATTCATTCCTAAAATCCGTAGGATGGGACCCTCATTAGGATGAATAAGCAAGCATCAACACTTTTTTCGCTGTCCATAAGCACATGGATCACTTAATAGATCATTAACCACCGTTATGCTGCTGACATGGACGCTTTTTACATCTCCTCTCTCCATTACAGCCTGCTATTACCGAAGGGGGAGAGCCAACGGCAGGCCTGCCTATATGTATCAGACGGTGGGCTTGGGTATATTAGAGCGCATTACACGCTAATGGAGCCGCCGCCGGGTCGGCCTCGGAGAGAAGATGTTGGATGCGCAGTTCGACCCAACTGCTTGTTTCGGGCGCTTTATGAAAGCAGGAAACAGGAGTGAGGTTTTTTGCCTTTGACTCACTACAAGTGTGAGATATCCATCCTGGTTCGCTTTTCCATAAGGTTTTAGATGTGGTTAAACTCGTGTCGTTTATTTTTGCCATTGGCTGAGCATTTCATTTAATATCACAAATCTAAAATGACACATATGCACAGTACGCAGCCTATCAAAATTGGAAACGTTTGAACACCTAACGTTTCTTGCACTGTTTGTTTTATATACGTTTGCCTAAGAAAACGCAGTCTATAACAACAAAACAATAATTATCCTGAGACTATAGGCTACGACAACCAATAATAATAATAGGCTATGGCCTCTTAATTTAATTAGCTTAGATTAACTAGGTTGTACAATTGCTTAATAATTATCATTTTTTTGTTGCTTTTATCAGATTTGTATTATAGGTTATTAGGCTATAGGCTACCCTGTTTGGATTTCTCATAGTTTAGCATGGTTAGAGAGATGAAGGCGTAATCTATATAAATGCTTGTAAAACTTGTCAAGGTCTCCTCATCGGAATGGTGGTAGACTAGGCCTATCTGCTATTTGAAGCTCCTTACATCTAAAACATATAATTGTATATAGCCTTCTGTTTCTCTTTGCTTTATTTAAGTACATTTGAGATGTCTGCTTTGATGTCACGTATTTTATTTTGAAGTCGATAGGGCCCAACTGTAGGCTATGTTCTGCTGAATAAACGCACACATTTTCAATAAACAATGTGGATGTACATTATGAGGACTTTTTATCTGCATATTGACATGCCGGATAGTTCTAACTGATACAGAATTACAAGTAATAAGAACTTGATTATCGGATAACGTCCTTGGTGCCTGTTTCCCTCAATACTATGCCTAATCAATACGCCCTGGCCGTGGCTGTATTCAAGCGTGGACACGAGGTGGAAACGGAATGATAATCGGATCGATTACTCAAATTCACTGATTTACAAGCAGTTTCTCTGAAGTAGTGAAGCTAGATATGTTTGAGACCATCATTTGGATTGCAATCAAAATAAATACATATCAATGCCACACATAAACAGCCTATTTGTAAAGGTTTGCAACAGTTATCTTTTCCAATTTGTATATCCCGTTACAAATAGGCCAATGCAATAAATATAAATATAGCCTAGACATTTTTTCTTAAACAGCATGCGTTATTTGACGTCTTTAGTATCTTTAAACATCGTGTCTTTATCATGTTATAGCATCATGTTCTTTGTGTTAATTCAACAGATAGGCTAAGTGAGACTGGAATTCAACTCGAAAGGCAAAGCTGCCTGTTCAGAGTGGCATGCACCGTCTTATACAGCCACTTAGTGGCAGACTTGAGCCTATATTTATATGGATCATCGTTGGTACGCAGCACTGTTTCCCAAGCCCGTGTGTTCTTCTTCGTGCCAAGAAAGAGCATTCTGTTTTTGAACACTAGAACTTAGACAGTTTGTTCTTGTTTCCCTAGGCTATCTGGAAAAACTAGATATAATGCCTGGTTCAACACGCCTAATGGGTTGTAGACTACATAACTATGTGCATTTTGAAAAGAAAATAGGCTACACGCTGTAAAACTATTAAATCTAACAAAGAACTGACTACAACCAGATAGGGTATAGTTACAAATTAAACAGTTGGCTACTAGGCCTAATTACATTTTCTCAAAGTCGTGGATACAGTTAGGCTTATCGTTTGTGTCGTAGCGTACCATTCTGTGAAACCAACATAATTTATTTCAAATTTGTGACTTAGCTCCCCTTTCTATTGGACAGTATAGGCCTACTACGTTCCATTTACCAATTTAAACAAACATGTTTTTTTACTTTGTTTTAGTTTTGTAGGATCCAAATCACATTATCATAGGGTTGTCATCACTTAACGTAGCCTACTGTCAATCAAAATATAAGTGTGCGATGTTATATTCAACCAAAGATATGGTGGATAATAAACAATCTCACTTCATTCAATTCTACAGAATACATTCTTCGCCGTAACCTTAACATGAATCCAGCGATGTAATTGCCATGGAGTGGAGGAATTATGCGTTAAACGCGGGCTTTCAGAGGCGAACATGCTATTGGTTCCCCTAACGTGAAGGCATTCGGCGTTTTCCCTTCTCCCTCCCTCTCTCTCTCACCCCCTCCGCCCACCACCTCCTTCCTTTGGGGTAGTCAGTCAGCTGACTGTCTGTGGAGCTGTCAGAGAGAGTGCCCCCTCTCTCCTTCTCTTCTTCCATTATGCTAATCGGTTGTTCGCCCCGCTCCCATTGGAGAGAAGAGTGCATTGGAACCAGCCTTCCAGAGCAACGTCACTGCGCTCTATAAGGATAAAGCCTTGGCTAACACCGAGTGCAGTCTGCTGAATACTCGGGAGTGAGTGAGAGTTAAAGAGGCGAGCCTAAATCTCTGCGGTGCAGAGCTGGAAAGCTGCTTCTCACAGCGAAAATCAGACGCCCTGTATCCTACTGTATTCTATCCGCTTCTTTTTCATTTTCCTGGCGAAAACAAGGACTAACTGCCGAGAGTTGATAAGAGGACTGGAACCCGCGTCAACGTTGCATGGTATTTTTTCGGTATTTATGTGTTTGTTTTGTATTCATTTCTGCTGAAAGGACTGACGATTTACTTTTGCACTGAGACTTTCCTTCTACCTCCACTCCTCGTCTGGTGACCAGATTAGCTAAAGTAGGCTACATGACGCAAATTCCGATGTCGTTTGCAGTGCACTAGTCTGAAAGTTTTTTTTGTTTTTACACTTCGCTTTCCATTTTTTATTGCATTTTTTTAATGTACCTTTCGTACGTGTTGCATGCAACAGCACACCAGTCTACAACGGTGGAGTCAAAAATAACTATTGCATGAGACAAGAGAGGACAGAAGATACGTTTATTCCCAAGTCCGTTTTTTGCGACGCTGGCAAAGCACCTTCGCTTATCTGCAGAAGAGTCGCGACAGCAACATGAGTGCAGAGCTGAGCATGGGCCCAGAGCTTCCCAACAGCCCTCTGGCTCTGGAATACGTCAACGATTTTGACCTGATGAAGTTCGACGTAAAGAAGGAAGGCCTGGCCGGGCTAGAGCGCGCCGCGGTGCGCCAATGTAACCGTCTCCAGCCTCAGGGCTCCGTGTCCTCGACTCCCATCAGTACACCCTGCAGCTCGGTGCCTTCCTCGCCCAGCTTCAGCCCGACAGAACAGAAGAACCATCTGGAGGAGCTGTACTGGATGCCGAGCGGCGGTTACCACCAGCAGATTGACCCACAGACGCTGAGCCTGACCCCAGAGGACGCTGTGGAGGCCTTGATTGGTGCCACGGCCCACGGGCATCCCCCGCCCCCACACGTCCAGCAGCAGCTGCAGCAGGGCGGCTTCGAGGGATACAGGGGGCCGCACCACCACCACAACCACCACGGGCATGCCCAGCAGCATCATCACCCATACGGGGGAGGCATCCCACACCACCCGGACGAACTGCCGGGACACCCGGGGGGGCATAGCCACCCGCACAGCCAACACCATCATCACCACAGCCAGGACCCCGACAGCCCGTCCCCCGTCTCCCCTGGCTCTCACCAAACCCTCCACCATCACCGTCATCATCATCACCATCCACACGGTCATCCGGGCCAGGCGTCCCACCACGGCTCCGGGAACGTGGAAGACCGCTTCTCCGACGACCAGCTGGTGTCCATGTCCGTAAGAGAGCTCAATCGACACCTGCGAGGCTTCACCAAGGACGAGGTCATCCGCCTTAAGCAAAAGCGGAGGACCCTGAAGAACCGGGGCTACGCACAGTCCTGCCGATATAAGCGTGTGCAGCAGAAGCACGTGCTGGAGAACGAGAAGACGCAACTGATCAACCAGGTGGAGCAGCTCAAAGCGGAGATCAACCGGCTGGCGCGCGAGAGGGACGCCTACAAACTCAAGTGCGAGAAACTGACGGGGACTGGGGCGAATAACGGGTTCCGCGAGGCTGGGTCCACTAGTGACAACCCGTCATCTCCCGAGTTTTTCATGTGAGTTGTTATGGCCTATATACTTTCTTGTGACTCTCTCCCCTCCACAACTAATGCTGACGAACAAACAATAACAATAATCAACGTCCTCCCATACTGATTATGATAATACAAAATCACAGTAACAATTATATCTGTTAGAATTATCCATGACATAATATTCTCGTATAATCATCTCTCCTTCCACGTGACAACTGAGATACAAAGAACAAGCTAGAATGTTTGGACAGTCGTAGCATCTTTGTAGATTAGTTGCTTGTAGTGAAGATACTTTTTTTCCTCCTGAGAATAGGAGCAACTGATGAACATTACTCTTTTAGACTACGGCTTTTAATAACCTGTAAGTAGTCTAAGATGGGGGTCGAGGCCGTGGTCTGACGGTGGTTTAAGGTTCTTGATTGTTGTGACATCATATGAAACAGCAAGCAGGTCTATATTGTATACAACACACATCGCAGACGAGTGTTACGGCACACGTTCGACAAGTGGGCCCGAAAAATTATCTGAGAACAAGACTCCACATTATGCAAACTTTAGCCTACTGTCTATGAACCCGCCGAATGGGGACATTTTATGCAACATCTCATTGATTTATTGCCTGCTTGGTTATATTCGAATATATATTGAAAAACAAAAATCTGCATTAAAATATTAATCCTGCATGCTGGACATGTACGGTAATAATTTCTATTTTGTACCTTCATTTTCTGTGTATCTTAAGAGCATGTTGTTGATCTGCGCTTCTCCATAGGTTGGAGGGTGGGGGTGGGGTGGGGGGGTTAGAGAAAGCAAGGGAACAGTACAGCAGGACTGCCTGTGCAGTATAATCTATACGGTCTGGGTTTCTTTAGGCTTGTAAATATTATGCAACAGCAAACTGCACACCAAGATTGAGGAGGCTGGTTTGAACTTCTTTCTTTCTTTGAGTTGTGTTTTTTTCTCTCCATTTTATGTTTTATTTTGGGGTATTGATAAGAGAAATGGGCATTTTTCTGTTGCATTTAAAGACAACGAACTTTGTGTATTAAGTGCACTTTTTGGATAATGATTTCTACGTTTTCATTTTGAACTTTGTGCTGACCTCCCTCCAGGAAGACATTCTATAATAAAACATTGTCGTGATTAATTAAAGGATAGAATGCAAGCTTGATAATGATATAGCAGCTCAGTTTGAACCAGTGTGCAAACCTGGTGTGACAAACTCATCTCTAAAGTAATTAATCGATAAGTGACGGAATCCACTGCGCACCATATTGACGCACCATGGCATGGGTACCTTCGTTCTCGGTTGTCCTCCTCTGGTAGCCGTTTAACAGTAGAAAAGTACAGTCTCACATGTGGTGCAGGCTACCATTTTATTACAATGTGGCGCTTCTGGCACGGAGTAAGGGGAGGTGCTTTTAACTCTTGCGCAACCCAAACTGTATTATATAATAAACACACAAAGTCAAGTTTATCATTTCGCAAATACTTGGATGTGTTATATTGAGCACAGCTCTATTTCGTGGTCTACTATGTGTTTTGTACCTCGGCAATATAAAGCGTTTTCACCCATTCTCAATAACATATCTATCAGGGGTTTTATGTACAATTAACAAGTATTTAGATAACGCATGCGTTTCAATACAAAGTTTCAATATATTAATTCTATATGTTTTCCTGATTTTTTCCTGCCGGTCAGTAAAAAAAGGGATTCAGGTTGTGCAAATTCTCAAAATGAAAACTCTGTGTATGTTATATGATATGTTTTGTCTGTTTTATTATTATTTGGTGATTCTGGTTCTGCTGGCCAGATGCATAGTTTAAGTTTTTATTTTAATGATTTAAATTAACAAACTGTCAGATCATATTGAATAAGCATGGTGCTTGCATTTGAAACTATTGTTGAAAAGTCATGCATTTAACAATCTTTGGTTTGTTACTGATTCAACTGTGTTGAAATCAAATTGAAACTGCAGCAGCGGGTTGTTGTTTTGTTTGTATTAATTACATGTACTTTGCGATGATGGGGATCAATTTTCAATCCTGTTTATATAAATATGGGTAAAAGAACTTAAATTTGAACTGTTGTAGTTCCATTCAGGCTGGTTTCTGTTTCGTCTTATTTTTTGGTTGTTTTTGGAAGAAATTGTTTCCTATTTTGCTTATTAAAGTCATTGAAATGGCAATAACCTCTTGAACTGTTTATTCTGATCTCTCTAAAGAAGTGACCTGATTGCATGATGACGACATTCACTGCAGGCTTGGCTGTTATGGAGAAGAGGAGAGAGGGCATGACGCAGCTGCATTGTGAAACATTTATGAAGACAATAGTAGACCCTCGCGACATGCATAGTTTTGAAAAGTAATGCAGCTACAGATCTACGGCATACCAGTAAATTTAAATAATGTTTCATTCATTGAAAGATTCAAACAAGCTGACACATGTTTAAGGGACTGGTTTTTAATTAGAGCATTGCCAATGAAGCTGCAGGTTATTCCTACTGTTGTCTAAATAAGCGTTCTCTTACATATTTGTTTATAATTTATTTGTCATCATCAGTGAAATGCGTTTGGTTTAGCGGTTTCAGATTAATCCACACAGAAAAATCAAATAATGGATAATAGACCCCGATTAGACCCAATTAGAAATTTACACTACACCGGGTCCACCCGTTTGTCTCGCACTCTGCTGGGAGATTCCGTGTGCTGGCTCCCATGCTGACTTTTGCAGAAATCCCGCCGTTGCACGTGCCCACGGTAAAAGGAGATCTTCGACCTTGCAACACACGCACGTTACAGGGAACACATTTAACCCTTCAAATAACCCCAGAGAGGGTGAAGGCCCATAAGGGCGACATACAGTACAACATAAGTTGCTCTATTGAAATGAATGATTTTTGTGACCCATACAGACTGCCTGTATTTAGTCTTCTCACGTGCGCTCATCTGTCGCTGTCTGAATTAAATAAATAATGCCCGGCATCACACTTTATTAATACATTTGATTACACCTATTACTTCTGAGATATTTCCCCACATTCTTCCATCTTCCCGCCCGTCACCATGGCTTGAGACAGAGATGGAAGAGAGTATAAGCGTTGATCTGGTCCAGGTTTTGAGTTTCTAGTGTCAGAACATTATCTGCCCCGTGTCTGCACATTCTCAAGGACAAAACGTCTAGGCGGTCTAGGCAGCCTATCGGGGCCCACAGAACCGTAGTCTGGTTTACATTCTCCCAGAGAGGAGATGGCAGCCACTGCTACTGTACGACTTGAGAGCAGCTGGGGTGACCTAGGTATAGATACGATGGGCTGCTTTATCATATTAATAACAGAGTCATATTTATTCCTGGTGTCGCAAAATATTTGCCTCGCGAAACGATAACGATAAAGTCAATGTTGGACAGGGTATTTTGCAGATTTATTCCGCGCAACAATACCAACCATTGTTGCGCGGTTTGTTTAGGCTACAAAGGGCATGCTCCAGTTTTTTGATTTTATGAATAAGTGTGATTTCTGTGTACTTTAGACGTCGCACATGTGTTTGTATGCACAAGTGTGTCTGTGGTTGTGATTAATGTGCCATCCTCACGTTTTCCTGTGACACGCAATAGATTGACATTGTATTTACGTAACGGCAGTGTGTACAGACCCAAATCCGAATAATTACACCTGTGCTACGTTCTGACGAAACAGTACTGTTGCATGGGATTTATGTGGTTCATAGATTCCACTGTTACTCTGCAATGACTGATTTGCACCTTAAACAAAGGGAAATGCACAAAAAGAGAAATAGTCCACTGGTTTGTCCTGTCTTGACCCCTGTTCATTGTATGATCACTGAGTAGATTAATATAGTTCCAAAATATGTGTGTGTGTCTGGGTCAGTGTATGTGTGCATGCACATGTGTTCATCCAAGGATGAGTTGGTGTGAGTGTACTTGTGTGCTTGTGTGTGTGCTTGGTGTATACATGCTTTGTCCACCAGCAACTGTGTGTGTCAGTGAAGGTTTGCTTGTGTGTGCAGGCGTGTGTTTGCAGCATGCGCATATGTCTTTGTTTTGCGTGTGCACTTGGATATGTGCTTGTGTCCGTGTAAATGTGTCTGTCCACGTACATGTGCTTATGTGTGTGTGTGTGTGTGTGTGTGGAAGCCGAGGTAGTGTGACAGCTGGTATCAGCTCAGTACAGTATGCATCACGTTAGCTGAGAACTCACAATGAACACAGGAAGTCATCTAGAACAACACTATGAATCATACACTTTAGAGAGTTTATTTCTTTATGGGAGTTTTTCTGACTGTTCAAGGTCTGCATCTGTGAATGAATATGGTAATTACAATACAACAATTACTCATTATTTGGACTTGGAGCGAATGTTGCACATACTTTGTCATCTGATCTTAGAATGTGTTTTCTATCATTTGTTGAAAATAGATTTTGTAATGTGTTATGGAACACGTAATTACACATTATTAGATTACTCGCTAATGGGAGTCAGTATTCCAACGCTGGAATAATTGTTTTAAAACGACGACAACTGCTTCAGGTAAGCAAGGGACCACGGAGAAGTGAAAAACGTGGTAAAGACGGGATGAAATGAAAAGAGAGAGAGAGAGAGAGAGAGAGAGAGAGAGAGAGAGAGAGAGAGAGAGAGAGAGAGAGAGAGAGGAAGCGGGGAGCCCAGCTCAGCAGAAGATTCAAGGGCACAGTGACCAGGCATACTCTAATGATTTTAGTCTCCAATCACACATTCACGCCCCCACTGTGATCCTATCTGCATTCAGCACACTGTGCCAGATCTTCACCTCCAGTATAGCCCCAGCTCTCACTCACACCAGCCCCAGCCCTGCCCACAGTACCTCACACCAGCCCTGCTCACAGTTGCCCACAGTACCTCATACCAGCCCCAGCCCTGCCCACAATACCTCACACCAGCCCTGCCCACAGTTGCCCACAGTACCTCATACCAGCCCCAGCCCTGCCCACAGTACCTCATACCAGCCCCAGCCCTGCCCACAGTACCTCACACCAGCCCTGCCCACAGTTGCCCACAGTACCTCATACCAGCCCCAGCCCTGCCCACAGTACCTCACACCAGCCCTGCCCACAGTTGCCCACAGTACCTCATACCAGCCCCAGCCCTACCCACAGTACCTCATAACAGCCCCAGCCCTAGCCCAGCCCACAATACCTCACACCAGCCCTGCCCACAGTTGCCCACAATACCTCATGCCAGCCCCAGCCCTGCCCACAGTACCTCATAACAGCCCCAGCCCTGCCCACAGTACCTCATGCTAGCCCCAGCCCTGCCCACAGTACCTCATGCTAGCCCCAGCCCTGCCCACAGTACGTCATACCAGCCCCAGCCCACAAGACCTCATGCCAGCCCTAGCCCTAGCCCTAGACCTAGATAGGGTAGCATTCAAAATGAGAAAAGGTTTCTCCCTACATAAAAATGTATTCACATTCACTTGTGACATGGCTAGTGATAGTCAGAATGGTGGAACAATTAAATCATTCGAACATTTAAGTATTTCAACATCTGGCTAGATCACACTTTCTTATTTAAGGCAGGTGTTAATTAGCTCTCAAAAGGTAACAGAGCTTCCTGTCTGTAACAGTTTTTGTTGTGTTGTGTCATGGTGCTTATTACCTATACATGCTTCTGCATACTCTTCACATGGAAGCCTCTGGCCTCACTGTCCAATAGGATTGTGTGGTCCTTAACAGTTGATGACCAATAGTACTCATACCTCCATGCTTGATCACAATATGTGTCAGAGGCCATCCACAGCAAGAAGGTCAAAACATTGTATTCGTTTACAGAGCACTACCCCAAAAAATATGGAATTGGAGTAACTCTGAATACCGGAGACACTGGCAGGTTTGGCTGATTCTGGATGCCCCCTGGTGATTGTGGGAGGAGCATGTGGCGCCGTTGGGTCAGAGACTGGAGTCATTTTCCCTTCCCTTTCATTTGTGTGTCTTCTGCCAGAAAGACGTTTTTTTTTGGGGGGGCTGCTTTGTGCTAAGTGGTATAGTTTGTTTTCGCATTCCCCTCTTCACGTTCAGAATTCATGGTCTTTGTCCTTCGAGCCTCTTAAATTTATCCACAAGGTTCTTTTTTAGATAAGGGAAAGGTCTCCGAAACTTCCCCAGTGTAAAAAAAAAAAAGGAAACAAAATAGTTTGATTTTGTACTCGTTTTTTTGGTCTTCTTCTGACCTGTGATGAATCCAGGAGGTGTTTTTGGTGATAGGTTCTCCTCTGCACCAGCGCTCCATCGACTTTCATTGGAAGTGACTTTCCTGCTGCTCCCAATCACAGTGATTTCCTGGGGAATTAAAGCAGCCTTCTCCCCACGGACACACACCACTCCAGCATTAACCCCCTAGCCACTGAGCCATGGCTGAAGCTGTGAGTGTGTGTGTGTCCGTGAAATCATATGTGTTCATGGGTGTGACTGTGTGTGTGTGTGTGTGTGTGTATGCGTGTGTGTATACATGTGTGTGTTTATGTGCGAACAGACGGAAGCAGAGGAGACCCTACAGTTGAATAAAAAGTGAAGCCCTGTACTTGAGTTCTGACTGGTGTGACTGTGGGGGTCTAGGAGGACTGTGGGATGAGCTCTTGCTTCTCCACGTCTCTGCCGTGTGTCTGTGGAGGTCTAGGAGGACTGTGGGATGAGCTCGTGCTTCTCCACGTCTCTGCCGTGTGTCTGTGGGGGTCTAGGAGGACTGTGGGATGAGCTCTTGCTTCTCCACGTCTCTGCCGTGTGTCTGTTTGCGCGTTGTTGTTCCACCGTCTCTCTCTCTCTCTCTCTCTCTCTCTCTCTCTCTCTCTCTCTCTGTGTCGCATGTGTCTCTTCGCCTTTGGCTGGGCAGACCTCACAGAGCTGGACTCGAGTCAAAGGCAATCAATCTCTGACGCCCGTCTTTCTCCCCTCCTCGCTCTCTGCTCCATCCATCCAGCCCTCCCCTCCAGCCCTCCCCTCCAGCCCTCCCCTCCACCACCTCCACCACCTCCTCCTCCCGTCCCTCTCCCTCTCCCCTCCAGCCCTCCCCTCCACCACCTCCACCACCTCCTCCTCCCGTCCCTCTCCCCTCTCGCCCCTGACCCAGCCCAGCCTGCATCTAGTCTGGAAGGGGACACCAACAAGGCATCTGTTATCTATCTTCAGCTTGTTGCTCCCCCAACAGCGACACCCCCCACCCACTCCCCTACTGCCTCCCCCCCTCCACACACACACACAGACACACACACACACACAAACACACGAGCACACACTCATCACCCCCCCCCCCCCCTCTCCATCATCCCAATCCCATCTCAGCCAACAACTGATAGGAGCTGGGAGATAATCGAGTGCACACAAGTGATCACAACCCTTCCCTCAAATATGTACAGTATGCACAGACAGACACAAAACACAAACACATGCACACACACACACACACAAATACACAAACACAGACGGATACATTTATTCATTTCTGATTT
Organism: Osmerus eperlanus; assembly: GCF_963692335.1. NCBI lineage: Eukaryota > Metazoa > Chordata > Actinopteri > Osmeriformes > Osmeridae > Osmerus > Osmerus eperlanus. The sequence goes on along the minus strand of NW_026911339.1, from coordinate 32,349 downwards.
GTAACAGGCTGAGAGGCTGATGGACTCATAAGCACGCACTCACACACACACATACACACACACATACACAGACACACATGTCCACGCACACACATACACACACACACACACACACAGTGTTGATCTCCCTTCCTAGGTACCAAAATGACCCTTAAAAGATTACTGAGGTTATCTTGTTTATCACTATTCAGTAGCACAGACTTTATCCAAAAAATAATAAATATATAGAACAGAATGAAATAGAAAAGCTTTTTTTGTTTGATGAATTTAATACATCCGTAGGCTGGCGCCTGAAACATAACATAAACTCCTACACTTATTAAATTCAGCACACAAAATATCAAAATTAATTTGGAGCCTACAGCTTTTAATATCGTACGATGTGTATACAAATCATTTGAATATCATCGACTGGGTGTGACCAATACATTGGGAATAAGCCTAGATGATTAGTCTTTTACAATGCAATCCAGTTGATATTGTCTTGGATGACATAACGACAGAGGGGACCTGCGTGACGGCTGTCCTGTGCTCTGAGCGCCCGCAGCTGCTAAACAGCATTCGTTTCCACCTCCCTGCGTAACAACCAGTCGATGCTCTACCGTATGACGAACACCCCCAGTCGCTCGTCGCTCTTGAGAGGCCACAAAAATCCCCCGTGTGTGCATCTTAGTTTCCTGGATGAGAAACCCAATTCCGGGAGGGATTGATCCATGTCTGGATGCTCCAGGGATAAGGCCCAGGGACCGGGAGGATGAGGAGTTGGGAGGGTGGGAGGACAGATAAGATCAGACACGAAGCGGTCAATGATACCTTTAAAGCGCTAACCTCGACCGCAGGCAAGACGCTGTCGTGTCCAGTTTAAAGACATCACTTCCTGTGCCTGCCGCCCATGGGAAGGAATGTTCCTAAACATGACTCTCACATGACACTAGATAATATTACACACACACAAATTTACTAATATATATATATATATATATATATACAATAATAAAAAATAAAAAATATATATATAAATATATACAATAATGTACATTAGGGTATTTTTTTTTACCTCATTGAACATTTACTTGGGGAATTGTAGACTGAAAAAGCCATGCATTCTCACAAGAAGCTGTTAAGGAACATTGTCAGTTCATGCTGGGATAACATGGGTCATCAGGTTTTGCTCACATCTGTGGAATGCAGGCATGCTGTCATTAAAATAAAAAGGAGGACGTTCATCTTTTTTAAAGATTAAACTTTTCACTCAAATTGTTCACCTTTATCACAGAAATTTGTGTAAAAATGCAAATGAGAAATATATTGACTAGTGGCCTCAGACCTTTGGACCATACTGTATATGTATATTGGATTATGATATTGTATAATCTATAAACACTCTCACATACACACTAAACTCAAGTATTATGTTTCTGTTGTAGCTAGATGCAGAGTGCAAAATATATAATGACAATCGGGGGGGTTACGATTACAGGTAAGATCGATATATAAATGTATCGACCCAACAACCTGTTGTTTTTACCTCTTTTAGGGGGTCCAATTCTTAATTGGGGGGTCAAACCCCCCCAATCAAACCCCCCCAATCCCCCCCGTAATTCGAACCCTGGCTAGATGTATTGATTGTACTGGTCTTTGCAATTATTTTAAATAGGGACAAAGAAAAGTCTGCACACCTTAAACATGCCTTTGTGAAAGTGCTTGGTGTATTATATCTCATTTTCAGTGAATCATGTATGTTTGTTTGTGTTTGTTTGTGTCTGTGTATATGTGTACTGTCCTGGCCTGTTGCAGCGATGTGAGGTAAATAATTGAATGGATCCCTTAATAAATAAAGTGCAAGGGAGAAAAGGAGAGAGGGAGAGGAGGAGAGGAGAGAGGTGGGAGAGACAGGTCACTTATCTTTACAATCACTGTAAAGAGCGAGTGGCGAGGCAGAGATTGCACACACACACAAACACACACACACACACACACAAACACACACAGGAGGTGTCTGACAATCACCATTAACGACACTGAGCACTCACTGTGAGCGGGAGGCAGGATGCAACACACTTCCTGTCCGATCAGTTGGGGAAAACACTACTTCCTGTAAAACAGGTGGACAGAAGTAACATGACGGCATTTTCTGTCGAAGGACCTGGCTCTGCTTTCCTTCAAAATCAGACCTAATTTACTGTTATGCGCTGTTGCTCCCCCCCTTACGCCCCTGCCAAGAAACCTATTGGCTCCTCTACAATAAGGCCCTGCCTCTCCTCCAGCATGAAGCCTTCCTTCTCCTGCACTCTGCTGTCTGTCATCCACTCCACCATGAGGCCTGTTATCATCCTCTCCACTGTGAGGCCCATCGTCTCCTCCACCGTGAGGCCTATCCTCTCCACTGTGAGGCCCATCGTCTCCTCCAATCCACACCTCCGCTTCTCTCTCTCTCTCCTCCCGTATTTCCCTCAGTCCCTGTCTCACTCTCTCATTCTCTCTTAAGTATCTGTGTTTCCTCTATCCATCTCTCAGTTTACCCCCCCCCCCCCTCCAAGCCTCGCTTGTTCTCTCGTTCTCTGGGCTGGAGTTTTATTTTACAGCCCGATCTCTTTTTAGATTTCCTCGTTTGGAGTTGCCACAACGTTCCCTGCTGCCAACATCTGTAAGTGGTTTGGAGGCGAGAGACAGCATGGAAAAACAGCCGAGCGGCAGTCTACCAGGGGCTGCAGGGAGGAGCACACTGTAAGAACTGTCCTGGAGTCAGTCAGCGGCGTGGGCCGCTGACGGGAGACTGTTCAGCTGCAGAGCAGGAGCTGATCCTGGGTCAGGCCCACACGCAGGCCAGGGAAAGAGATGTTCAGACACTGATTTGCATTTCATTCTGTGCTTGACATGCGTCTGTGTTTCTTTATGTCACATGCATTTCATGACGTGATAGCTCTCCAGAATGTTGTCCAGTTTGAAGTGGTGAAGCATTGATGTAGGTTGAAGGGTTTCTCTACTGTGACACTTTATTGTCACTTTATTCTTTATACCCCTAACCTACCTCCGACACTAATGCCTATTTGCAAAACGTGGTAAGTATTGTACCTTGTGTATAAGCGCAAAGTAGTTGGTTTAGTCATTCAACTAAAGCTTTAGTAAAGCAAAGCGTCTTTTTGAAGTGGTGAATCGTGCAGTCCCAACACTCTATAAATGACACTGTGCTGTATTGTTCACATCCTCTAAACGCATTAGTTATAATAAAGATAAAACTACCTTCTTATGAAACCCTGGTTTCCTAGTAAGAAGTAGGGAGGGACTGTTTTCTGTGTGTGTAGTATAACGGAACAGATGTACTGTAACACGGACACACACACGCTCTGACACACTCACACACACACGCACACAAACACACACGCTTTGACACACACACACACACACGCTCAGACACACACACACACATGCTCAGACACACACACACGCCCCGACACGTGTCCCAGCAGCACAGTGGGACTTGGGACCCCACAAGGCGGGGCTTATTCCAGATTGACCCCAATCACGCGTTAAGTTTGGGCAGATTGGGTTTAAGCAGAGCAACTTTTAAAGAGATTATGTTATTCTGAGGGATTAGGCGAAGTAGATACATCCAAGACAGCTAATGACTGTTTCTCCCTCCCCCCGGGCCAAGCCAGATTAAGCTAGTGCTCACTGTCCTGTAGATAATACACAGCACAATGGCTCTACTCTGGAGTTCGAGGCCAGGGGAATGGCAGACCTTGGTGCGCTCGCGAGAGGGACTCTTTGAGCGATACGCTCTTTTGAAACCTCGGTGATATACCGCGTGTTGCACTGGTGCTCTCTGTGCCCCGCATGCAAGGTTCCAAACGACCTGGGACTCTTGGGGGAGGCCAAAAATGTCGTAACAAAAAATTCTGAAGACAATTTTCCTATCTCCTCACTTTTAATGTTGGGAAATCTTACACTTGGAACATTTGAAACATTTGGAAGACTTGCCGATATTCACTCCTGAAAAGGATATCAAACCCCGATGAAGTGTTACATTTCACTAACCCCAATTTTGTGGCACCCACAGACTACCGAAACATAATTATGGGGGGTCCCCCCCCCCCTCCCCCCACAGCCCCCCCTCATTTCGAACCCTGGTCGCATATGCTTGTGAGCATACACATGCCTGCTTGGCATGTGCATGTGTGTGCATTGTGTACGTGGAGTGTGTGCACATGCGGCACGGCACAGGATCTCATTAGGTAATGAGAGTGATTACACTGTGCGTTGGGTTGTGGGGAGATGGGGAAGAGGGGAGGGGGAGAGAGGAAAAGGGGAGGGGAGGGGGGGGGGTTAGAACATGTGGGTGTGATTTGCGGCATAAGCACATACCATTTAATTGACACAAGCCTTCTCCGTGTCATGATTGGAGAGGAGCTGTCCTCTATGAGGTCTGCTTGGCCCCCACACCGTCCTTGGCTTGCGGGGGGACGGGGGGCGGTGGGGGGGGCGGTGGGGGGCGCAGACACAGCTGTGGTGGGAACTACGGAGGGAGGGTGGAAAGGTGGAGAGAGGGATGGTTTCGAGGGCTGTAATAAAACAGGAGACAGAGAGAGAGAGAGAGAGAGAGAGAGAGAGAGAGAGAGAGAGAGAGAGAGAGAGAGAGACCAGTCGGGTCCTTGGCGCTGACTTTGGAAAGAGTGGAGGATAGAAAGGAAGGGAGAGATGGAGGGAGGAGGGAGGAGATGTAAGTGGAGTCAGAACATGCTGGTGGAGCTTGCATTCCTCCATGACATTAAGGGGAAGGACGCCGAACCTTAGCCCCACCATGAGGCTGAGGTGGCTGGGTGTGCTAAGGCAGGCTTCCCCCTGGTAGGCGTGGAGCTCCAGAACTGGGCTCAGTATAAACAGGATGGTATTTTTACCCTGGGTAAAGTGCTGACCGGGGCTAAGGTAATTAAAGCCCTGTCGAGTTCTGGCACAGACGAGTAGAGGCTTGGTGCTGAGAACACCTTTACACCTCAGGCCCAGGAACCACCACACTCGTTTCTGAACGCCTACAAGGCACACAAACACACACACATACGCGCACACACACGCACACACTGATACATAACCAGACAAACTCCCCCTGATGGGGTTATAGACCCCCCCGTTCCTTTCCCTCAGCCTCTTTGAACCCAAATAGGTTTTTGGGTACCCTGTACTGCAACCTTCAATTGGTGGCCTTGTAGGAAAGAGGTTTGTGTGCTGAACATTCGTCTCCAGACCAGCAGTAGGAAATCTTCACGACTGTCTGCAAGCCTTTCCTCAGGCTCTCCCTCCTCTATCTATGTGTCTCTGAGCCTGTCAGAGCTCGGCTCCGTGGAAACTATGTGCTGTGCGTTGCTAGGCAGAGCAAAGACTGAGGGAAATGGCTGTGGTCAGACTGTGGTCCGAGAAAAGGAGAGAAAAAGACAGAGAGAGAGAGAGAGAGACAGAGAGAGAGTAGAGAGAGAGAGAGCAGGGAACAAAGAGAGGGAGAGCGAGACAGACAGCGAGAGAGAAAGATGGAGCACGAGAGGAAGAGACAGTAAGAGATTGAGAGTGAGAGAAAGACAAAAAGAGCTAGAGAGAGGGAGGGAGGGAGGGAGGGAGGGAGGGAGAGGGAGAGAGAGAGAGAGAGAGAGAGAGAGAGAGAGAGAGAGAGAGAGAGAGAGAGAGAGAGAGAGAGAGAGAGAGAGAGAGAGAGAGAGAGAGAGAGAGAGAGAGAGAGAGAGATGGGCCACGAAGAGGGGAAGAAAGCAGTAAGGGGGAAGCAGTTTATGATGAACAAATGGGACAGTCTAAAATATACACCTATGCATCTTCCTACCTACTCCCTCTCTCTTCTCTCTCTCTCCCCCCTCTGTCTCTGTCTCTTAGAAACACACACACACACACACATACGCTAGCCTTGTTCCAGATGAGGTGTTGTGTGTAATAATACGCTGGTGGGAATGTGCCACTGCACGTTAATTCTCCCTTCACGCTTGCGTTGAGGAACACAGAGCTTTAATTGATGCTAAACAAACTGCTGACCAGACTCAGGCTGAAGGTCCTGTCAGTGTTGTGCGTGCGCACGCTCACACACACAGCTATAAACACACACACACACGCACACACTGCTACTAACACCACACACAGCTACAAACACACACATTCAAGACCTGCACGTACACAGAAACACACTCACACGCATGCACCCACAAGTACGGTACACACACTCTGAATAGTACACCAGAATGAATGAATGTGTACTTACGAGGCACTCACTAAATCTGATACACAAACCTGAGCTAACATGCTAACTACCCAGCCTCACTGAGATAAGTTAGGGGGAACAGAGGGTGAGACAGAGACACTGTAACACAGTCGCTCACTGCAACGTCCTTGCATGAAGAAGCGTGTGTGTGTGTGTGTGTGTGTGTGTGCCTGCGTGTATAGTTTTCAGATGTTGAGGGGGGCCCTGAGAGACTAACTCTCAGTCATCCCTGTCCCCCTTACCACACACACACACTCACACTGTACACAAACAAACACGCACACACACATACACATACCCAAGGCCCTAAAAGAAGCTCCAGGGAGGCACAACGACGCCTTTGTGCAGTCCAGATTTCCCATGTCTCCCTGCTCCAACACACAGATAGATCATCCCCACGCTGCCTGCTGCATGAAGGGCAAGTGCATGCATGCCACACAGCAGGAGAGAGGGAGGGAGGGAGGGAGAGAGAGAGAGAGAGAGAGAGAGAGAGAGAGAGAGAGAGAGAGAGAGAGAGAGAGAGAGAGAGAGAGAGAGAGAGAGAGAGAGAGAGAGAGAGAGAGAGAGAGAGAGAGAAAGAGAAAGAGAGTTCACCAAATAAAGTGTACTGAAGTTACGAGGCAGACAGAGACAAAGGGGGAGAATCGTTCAAAGCACCTAGACCACCTTGCTCCTCACTTTCAATCTCTCCCTCTGTATGTGCCCACCTCTCTCTCTCTCTCTCTCTCTCTC
>NW_026911339.1:5000-25161 GCF_963692335.1 Osmerus eperlanus | reverse complement strand
TGCTCACACACCTGTGCTTAATTAAGCCTGTTTTCGTGTGTGTTTTGTGAGTGTGTGTGTGTATGGAAGAGGGGGTGGGGGTAATTTAGAGCAAGGCTTTTATGAGTGCAATCATCTCCAATAAGGGCTTGGTAGGAATCTCAACCTCCACTTTGTGCTTTCACTGCCTTATTTATCCCCGTTCTCCCTGTGCACACATTAACACACACGCACACACAGTCAGAGACACACACACATACATTTACACACATGCACACACACTAAACACCCACACAGCGGCAAACACACACACACACACACACATACATAACCTTTTTTCATTTCAGTCTCCTCCACCTTCATTCCTCCTCACCCTGGATTTTAATCAGAGCCAACCAACATTTTAATCTCATCTCTCATAAGTGGACAACTTGTATTAATACTCAGTAACGAGGACAAGATGGCCTCTCACTAAACTGACTGGAGGAGTGGAGCACTCTGCTCTGGGGCTGTCTGACTGGAGCCCTCTGCTCTGGGGCTGTCTGACTGGAAGAGTGGGGCCCTCTGCTCTGGGGCTGTCTGACTGGAGGAGTGGAGCCCTCTGCTCTGGGGCCGTCTGACTGGAGCCCTCTGCTCTGGGGCTGTCTGACTGGAGGAGTGGAGCCCTCTGCTCTGGGGCCGTCTGACTGGAGGAGTGGAGCCCTCTGCTCTGGGGCCGTCTGACTGGAGCCCTCTGCTCTGGGGCTGTCTGACTGGAGGAGTGGAGCCCTCTGCTCTGGGGCCGTCTGACTGGAGCCCTCTGCTCTGGGGCCGTCTGACTGGAGCCCTCTGCTCTGGGGCTGTCTGACTGGAGGAGTGGAGCCCTCTGCTCTGGGGCCGTCTGACTGGAGGAGTGGAGCCCTCTGCTCTGGGGCTGTCTGACTGGAGGAGTGGAGCCCTCTGCTCTGGGGCCGTCTGACTGGAGCCCTCTGCTCTGGGGCTGTCTGACTGGAGGAGTGGAGCCCTCTGCTCTGGGGCCGTCTGACTGGAGCCCTCTGCTCTGGGGCTGTCTGACTGGAGGAGTGGAGCCCTCTGCTCTGGGGCTGTCTGACTGGAGGAGTGGAGCCCTCTGCTCTGGGGCTGTCTGACTGGAGGAGTGGAGCCCTCTGCTCTGGGGCTGTCTGACTGGAGGAGTGGAGCCCTCTGCTCTGGGGCTGTCTGACTGGAGGAGTGGAGCCCTCTGCTCTGGGGCTGTCTGACTGGAGGAGTGGAGCCCTCTGCTCTGGGGCCGTCTGACTGGAGGAGTGGAGCCCTCTGCTCTGGGGCCGTCTGACTGGAGGAGTGGAGCCCTCTGCTCTGGGGTTGTGTAGGAGATTAATAGCAGCTAAGCAGTTCTGTTTTTCATCTGTATTAGTCTGGGGACAGGACGGGTGAGAGGGGTGAGGCGGGGGAGTGAGAGATGAAGAGAGAGATATGAGGAAAGGGAGGAAGAAAGAAAGAGTGAAAAGGACAGAGAAATAGAGAGAAAGAGAGACATTTTGTCCATTTCTCACAATGTTTAAAGACCAGAGCTCTTCATGTACAGTGTATGCTTAAACGCATACACAAACAGACACACACGTTTGCATTGCTTTTTCTGGTGGGGACCCACTATTCAACCCCATTCAAAATCCTGTTTTTCTTAACCCCAACACTAACCCCAACACTTGCTCATAACCCCCCAAAATCCTCACCTCCTAATGTGATTTCCACCCTAACGCCAAACCCCCTTTGCTTACAGTAGTATACTATTCTTAAGGGGACTCCTGTTCCTGACAGGCAAAAAAACGATATAAGAGCCAGAACACCAACACACACACAGTTTTTCTGTCACAGATACACACACTCTCTCGCACACACACACACACACACGATAATAACAGTGTCCCAGGTTCTCTCTATCCTAAGGCGGAACCTTTACCGTAAGACACCTTTTTTATGAAGGTGGAAGAGGGGGGAGTGAAAGAGAGAGACACAGAGAGAGAGAGAGGTAATGTTCCATTTTCCACCAGTTTTTCCTTGACTTCTCTGAGTTTTATGTTGGTTTAGGTGCAGTTCTACGGGCATGCGAAGCTTTCTGTGACACTGCTTGTAAAAAGGCCCGCACAAATAACGTTTGGTTAGATTTGATGTGATTGAATGTTTCCTGGCAGAAAAAGGAACAATAAATCTATTTCTTCAGATAATTTGAACTCTTGTTTTTTTTGTTTTTTTTACCTCCCTCAGAAGCTGTCTATGTATGACAGTGATCTTATCTCAATTTTTTATTTTTCTGGAAATTTCGACACATCCAATATTCAATCTTCTTTTCCTGCCTATTCTGTGTCCATGACGGTATCTTAGAGTAATTGTTCCCCAGCACAGACTTATAACTCAACTTACAATGACATTCCTGTCCATAGACAGTTCCTTTTCACAGGGCTTCTTAGCGGAAGGCAATTGTGTTAAACGTGTTGGAATTTATGGTTACTGTAAGAGAGTTTGTTTTTGACTCTGAGATGTGTGTGGGTGTGTGTGGGTGTGCAGGTGTGAGTGTGTAGATGGGTGTCTGTACGTGGGTGTGTAAGAGACTGTGTGCAGGTGTGTGTGTGTAGGTGTGTTAGTGTGTGTGTGCGGCAGACAGTGTTTGTGTATGTGCACACCTGTTGCCTGTGTAGGTGTGCGTGTGTAGGTGTGTGTGTGTGTGTCGGGAACAGTGCATGGTAAGATCCGGTAAGCAGAGGCCGTCCCCTGGCTGTTTGGGGGTAAGTGGTGCGGTGACAGGTGTTTGGATCCCTCACACATTCTGGAGCTGACACTCCAGGAGTTATTAGTCCAACCTGAGAGTGCCCTCAGACAACTCTCTGGCTCCCACACACACAGCACGACAGACGGGGGGGGGGGGGGGGGGGGGGGAGAGAGACAGAGGAGAGAGAGAGAACGGGAGAGAAAGGGGGAGGACAAGAAAATGAGAGAGCGAGCGAAAGAGAGGGACAGAGGGATGGAGAGAGATGGAGAGAGAGCTGGGGAGAGAGAGATGGAGAGATGGAGAGGGAGAGAGAGAGAGAGAGAGAGAGAGAGAGAGAGAGAGAGAGAGAGAGAGAGAGAGAGAGAGAGAGAGAGAGAGGGAACAGAGAGGAAACAGAGAGGCAGACCGAGGGGCAGAGAGTCATGCAGTAGATTTACTGTGTCAGTAAGCAGCTGTGTTTGGCAGGGTTGCAGCCCCAGGCTCTTCAATGTCATCCAGCCAGTGTGTACATAAACCATAGACTACACCTCCACTCCTCTCCTCTTTCCACCTCCTTCTCTCCCCCTCCCTCCCTCCCTCCCTCTCCCCCCTCTCCCCCCCCAGGGGCAAGTGTGAAGCCAGGATCTCTTTTCCCTCGGTTGTCTGGACAAACGGGATGCCCCCAACCCCCCTCCCCTCCCTCTCCCTCGTTCGCACTCTCCCTCTCCCAACCCCTCACAGAAACACACATGTGGACGCGTGTGAGAGAGGAGAGAAAGAGAGAGAGAGAGAGAGAGAGAGATCAAATGCCTCCTCTTTGCAGACGACCTTGTGCTTCTGTCCCCAACCAAGGAGGGACTACAGCAACATCTAGACCTGCTGCACAGATTCTGTCAAAATTGGGCCCTAACAGTCAATCTAAAAAAGACTAAAATTCTTGTTTTCCAAAAAAGAACCAGAAATCAGGATCCCAAATATCGATTCCTCCTGGGAACCAACCAATTAGAATACACCAAAAATTATACTTACCTTGGTCTAAACATCAGCACCACAGGCCACTTCCAAAAAGCTGCAAATGACCTGAGAGACAAGGCACGAAGGGCTTTTTACGCCATCAAAAGAAATGTTAAAATTGACATCCCAATCAAAATCTGTCTTAAAATTATTGAATCCATTATAGAACCCATTGCCATATATGGCTGTGAAATCTGGGGCCCACCTACTAACCAAGAATTCGCCAAGTGGGACAAACACCCCATAGAAAGCCTGCACGCAGAATTCTGTAAAAACATATTAAGAGTTCAACGCAAAACCCCAAACAATGCCTGCAGAGCTGAATTAGGAGTGTATCCTTTAATCATCAAAATACAAAAAAGAGCAACTAAATTCTACCTACACCTTAGCCAAAGTGATGAAAATACCTTCCACCACAAAGCCCTTCTATGCCAAAAGATGAAGCCAGATAAGAGTCCTCTCATCCAGCTAGTCCAGAGGCTCTGCTCACCAAACCCCACAGAGCCTCAAGACAGCAGCCACCTTATTAATCCAAAACAAATAGCAAAACAGCAAAAAGAAAAGTACATTGTTTATTGGAAAGAAGTTACACTAAAGCAAAATAAATTAGAATGCTATTTGAATCTAAAAAGACAGTACACAATGGCAGAATACCTGATCACTGTGTCTGAACCAAAAATAAGAAAGACATTAACTAAATACAGACTCAGTGAGCACAGCCTGGCCATAGAGACAGGCCGTCACAGGCAGACATGGCTGCCCAGAGAAGAGAGGCTGTGCTCTGTCTGCTCACAGGGAGAAGTGGAGACAGAGCTACACTTCCTAACAGAATGTGACCACTATACAGACATTCGAACCAAATACTTCCCCAAAATTACCAGCATATACAAGGAATTTGAAAATGTAACAAATAGAGAGAGACTGGTTTATTTATTGGGAGAAAAACCTAACTGCTGTATTTTAGCAGCAAAGTATGTATCAGCCTGTCATGGCCTTAGAGAAATCCACAATGAGGACAATTTATAATATGGCAAACATAACATGTTTTAATTTTTGTTTTAATATTTTGTTTAAATTTTACTGTAATTTTTCAGAATTTCAAATTTAGTATTAGATTTTTACTATTATTATTATCATTATATAACCTGTATGTGCGTATGTATGTATATGTATGGGTATATGCGTGTGTATATATACGTGTGGGTGTGTATACATGTGTGTATGCGTATACATATATATATGTATATATACATATGTGTGTGTGTATCTATTTACTTATTTATTTATTTATACCGATTATTTGGCAACATTAATAATATACCAACTTGAATAATCATAACATGGATACAAGTTGTACACCTGTGTGGTGTAGATACACTGTATATGTTAAACTGCCGTGTGTGTCTCTGTATGTGAGTGTGTGAAATATAAGTATATATAAGGCCATGATTTACATTGATTAATATTTCTGTAATTCTACCGTTGCTTTGGCAATATGAACAATTGTTGTTTTCATGCCAATAAAGCCCTTTGAACTGAACTGAGAGAGAGAGAGAGAGAGAGAGAGAGAGGGGGGGGATTCAAATATAAAGATGGAGAAAGCGGAGGGGGTGAAGAGAGAAAGAAGGAACCCTTGAGCACAAAGAGGGAAAGAGCCAGACAGACAGAGAGACGGCTCTTGTAAAGAGGCAGGTGTTTGATATTAACATGGACCTCCACTTCTTGGACTAAGAACTGTCCGTGCACGTCAGTCGCGAGGAAATGACGCTGTGATGTTGCGATTCCTCGAAACAGAGACCGGGGCTTAGCCTGACAAAACACACAAACCCTACCTGACACTCTGACAGAACAATTATAGAACATTCAGTGACGCCTGGAAATAATGTTAGCATAGCTTGCTTGCCCGCACAGTCTTGGGACCCTGTTTAGTTTGGGTTCAGTCGAGAGCTGATCAACAGCGATTCTCTTTCAGGCTCTTGCACGCTCTGTTTTTCCATCTTTCTCTCTCCGTCTCTCTCTCTCACTCTGTTTCTCTGTCTCTGTCTCTCTCTTTTTCTCTTGTGTTCTCAGCTCTCGTTCTGTGAATGTGTTGGACTGGAAGGTCATGCCATCCTGGGTTCTATACCTTGTTGCTTAGACAGGTGTCTTGGAATTCTACTATCAGCTGACTGACCAGCAGTGCAGCAGGTGTGAGGGCCCTGTTTGATCTCTCTCTCCCCCTCTCTCTCTCCCCCTCTCTCTCTCTCTCTCTCTCTCTCTCTCTCTCTCTCTCTCTCTCTCTCTCTCTCTCTCTCTCTCTCTCTCTCTCTCTCTCTCTCTCTCTCTCCCATTCACTCTCGGCCTCTCTCTTTCCTTCTTTGCCGCCCTCCTCACGCCTGTCTTCAGGGAGGGAGGTCAGCCCAACTTCCCCTGGCTTAACCTCTCCTCCCTGGGCTCAGCCCTTAAATAAACACCCTGGTGTCTGGCCTACTGTGGGAACATCCAGAGTGAACTGTGTGTGTGTGTGTGTGTGTGCAAGAATCTCTATATTTGTTAAACTCTGTTTATTTCTGTGTGTGTGTGTGTTATTGTGTGTGTACGACATTGTGTCTGTGTGTGTGTGTGTGTGTGTGTGTACAATAAGTTTCTGTGTGTGGGGGATAGTGTGTGTATCACATTATTTCTGTCTGTGTGTGTGTACACTGTTATTTCACTGTGTCTGCATCTGTGTATGTTCAACTTTATTCCTGTGTGTGTGTGTGTGTGTGTGTGTGTGCACCTCTCAGTGTGGTGAAGTGGCCTGACGGCAGCATGATCTCCTTGTGGGTTGGAGCATGAGCACTCTCACTCTCAAATTGTTTCTCACACTCACACACACACACACACACATGCACACACACACACACAGAGACCAAATACGCAGAGTGCCATTGTGAAAGTCATTAGCCAGCATTTTGTGCTCAGCCTCTCTGTACGTGAGTAAGTGCACGTGATCGAGTGCATGATGCCTGAGAGAGAGACAGTCCCTCTTCTTAATCTGTCCTCTTCTCCTCTTCCTCTCTCTCTCCTCCCTGTCAGACGGTTCTGGGAGGAAAACACTCTTTTGTCACGTTTACTGTCAACACAGGAAGAAGTGCACACTGGGTAATTATCAGCAAGACTGGCAGCTTTTATTTGGAATAACCTTAGGCTAACCACCCAACACCTAACCCTAACCATTAAGGTTAAGGCTAGGTGTTACTTTACAATTGTGGCGAATGAAATGTACGTTTTGAACATGCTGTATCTTATACGTTTATGAACGATAGCGTGTCGCTTACTGTGTCTTTTACTAACATGCTGTCTGTTCACCTGCTAGTCTACACAGGGTGTACACTTCTACAGCCAATTCTCAATGTGTTGCTTAAAGACGACACTGTTTTTAATTCAAGTTTAGCATCTACAACGTGAAAACATTCCGAACCCGCATTTTGATGCGTTCAACTACGCAAATGCTAGCGTCCGACAGTGCCCATCTCACCTGAAACCTAGCACTGATCCTGACCCTTAACCTTTAAAGCGTTTTCTATTCAATCATTATCATGTTATGTGTGATATATTAGAATATAACTGGTCGTTCTGTAAACAGATCTACAGCAAATGAAAGTAAGGGGGGTCAGGTGGCTGAGCGGTTAGGGAATCGGGCTAGTAATCTGAAGGTTGCCAGTTCGATTCCCGGCCGTGCAAAATGCGCGTGTGTGTGAGAGAGAGTGTGCGTGTGCATGTGTGCATGTGTGTGTGTGTGTGTGAGAGAGTGTGCATGTGTGCATGTGTGTGTGTGTGAGAGAGAGTGTGCGTGTGCATGTATGTGTGTGTGTGTGTGTGAGAGAGTGTGCGTGTGCGTGTGCGTGTGTGTGTGTGTGAGAGAGAGAGTGTGCTGTGGGGAATCCCACGTCAGACTAAACTAAATGGCATCAGAGCTTATGTCTAACTACACAATATTGTGTGGAGCGATTGTGTTGTGTCTGTGCGTGTGTGTGTGTGTGTGTGCAAGTGTGCATGTCTGTGACTGTGTGTGACGGGAGAAGTAGGCCATGCTGTTCAATGGTGGCGGTGGCGTGCCTTTGATGTCAGTTCCTGTTCAAATCCTGCACGCCTGATTGGTTAACTCTAAACAAACTGTCAGAGAGCCTGTTCATTCATTCTCTCTCTATCTCCCTTTTTCTTTCCCTCTTTCTCTCTTTCTTTCTTTCTTTCTCTCTGCCTCCCTCTGTTTCTTTCCCTTTCTTCACCCTCTCTCCATCTATTTCTCTTTCTCTCTCTCCCCCCCTTCCTCCATCCCACAAACTTGCCGGCACACTAACACACAAAATAAGTTTGAATAGATATTTTAATGATAACTCTTACACTTGATAACGTTTTTATTTGCGTTCAAACTATGCAAATCAAATCACAAAAAGTGTTTTTGCACACTGTGTAAGATGAATGTAGTTCACACAGAAGTGGAATGGGCCTCGGCATTTTCCACATATGGAATTATCCACAAGAAGAGAATAACTCAATGGATACTGCCTGTGAAAAGAAGCTGTTATATATATCAACTTATATCACTACTGTATGTTTTACAAACTGTGGCTTTGAGGCACGCACAAGCACACACACACACACACTTCAAAACACATAACACACGCACACAAACACATCAAAACACATAACACGCACAGACGCAAGCACATAACACACGCACGCAAACATACTTGCGCGCTGAGAAAACAAATCCACTGAAATGACTCATCATTCTCAGGAGACTTAACAAGACCTGTGTCCTCTCCCCTTCTCTGCCGTAGACACGTATGTTAACTCACACACACACATGCACAAACACACACGCAGCTCTAGCTTCTGCAGGCATGATGTTTACACACAGATCCCCTGTGACTGGGCTTGCTGAGGTAATAACACATAAACAGCAGCATGGTCTACAGGGACAGGGGCCTGTACCATGCTCTCCAGTCTGAACGGAGCAGCTACTCCCCTCCTCGTTTAAACAGCCCTGCTTCTGACGAGCCCTTCTGTTCCTGGGGGACCCTGCAGAGTCGGAACAGGAACCACTTCTGTGGGATTCCGAGAGCGCGATAGGAAGGTGTCAGTTTGGTGCTGAGGTAAGACAGATGTTTTAGTAAGATCTTTTGATGACCAGGTTGTCTCTCATGTTTCAGTTCCTGTCAACCCTTGTGTGTTCCCATTAACAGACGACATTGCGTATTTGAAATATATGTATTTCATTTTTCCAATTGGTGTGTGTGTGTGTGTGGAAGGGGGGGGTGTCTATTTATGAGAGGCCGTATAGGCCTTAATTCATACTTGATCTCACATACACGCCATGACCTCACATATATACCATCATACTCTCACATATATACCATTGTACTCTCACGTATATACCATTATACTTTCACATATATACCATTATACTCTCACATATACACCATTATACTCTCACATATATACCATTATACTCTCACATATATACCATTATACTCTCACATATATACCATTATACTCTCACATATATACCATTATACTCTCACATATACACCATTATACTCTCACATATACACCATTATACTCTCACATATACATCATTATACTCTCACATATACACCATTATACTCTTGCACATAAACTGGCATACTCTCTTACACACACAAAAATACCGTCTTATATGCACCATCATACTAAAGTATGACAATATATGTAAGAGACAAATAGTATGTGTGAAACAGAATGTTACTATATGCAAGAGAATAACAGGATGTGTAAGAGAGAATACTTATCTATGTGAGAGAGAATACTTGTCTATGTGAGAGAGAATACTTGTTTATGTGAGAGAGAATACTTGTCTATGTGAGAGAGAATACTTGTCTATGTGTGAGAGAATACTTGTCTATGTGAGAGAGAATACTTGTCTATGTGAGAGAGAATACTTGTCTATGTGAGAGAGAATACTTGTCTATGTGAGAGAGAATACTTGTCTATGTGAGAGAGAATACTTGTTTATGTGAGAGAGAATACTTGTCTATGTGAGAGAGAATACTTGTCTATGTGAGAGAGAATACTTGTCTATGTGAGAGAGAATACTTGTCTATATGAGAGAGAATACTTGTCTATGTGAGAGAGTTTGATTGAAACGGAAAGCAGTTTGATTGAAAAGGAAGTAGTACTGAATTATCAGTTCCTGATTGGCTTACACATGAAGAAGGATTTGGGGTAGATGTAGCTAACGCCCACCTTCCCTATCAAGACGAGACTGAGTGACATGACAAGATGGATTCATCAATAACATTTTGCATACTCCAAATCCTAAGGCGTCATTGTCAGACATTTTGTATCAAGGACGACAGCCATACGCGGGGGCTGTTTCTAACGCTAACGTTGACAATGAAATGCGCCGGCTCTTCAGACCTGGATCAGGTGCATCAAGGAGCGGCAGCAGCACTCTGTCAGGAGCTCGTCTTAATGCCAGCCAAGTGATGGCGCAATCCCAATATCAAACTCCGCAGTATTTCGGTTAAGACTCCTGACAGAGTGCTGCTGCCGCTCCGTGATGCACCTGATCCAGGTCTGAAGAGCCGGCGCATTTCATCGTTAGCGTTAGAAATAGCCACTGTGGATGGCTGTCGTCTTTGATTCCAACATTTCTGACAACGATTCAAGCAAATCCACTAAAAAACTCAAATGTAGAATTCCATAGTTGTTTAGGAAGCTATACCGACCCCCACTACTTGAGTCAAAAGTCCTAGATCAGTTTTTCAATTGATGAAACAAACTATCATTTAAATTAAAGCCAATGCCTGTGTGAATACCGTCCCGTGGCACTGGGGTTTTAACCGTTGACGTCTTTAATTAGCCGAGTGGTCTTTACACCCTTGGCTATTAACCTAAAATTCAATGCCACAAACTGAACTTGATGTCAATCTGTTCACAACATTTTCCAGTTGGGACTTTTAAGATCCTATTTGAGTGTAGGCCCCTATGCCCGATGAGTGCCCGCACCCATTCACTGCAACGAAAGCTTCATGGATCCGACTCGGAATCTGAGTTTAGAGACGCTTGACAAAAAAAATTGTTTGGCGTGTGGTGCGTTTTGGAATTGTTAATGTGATGTGTTCCCATCGTATTTAAGTTTACAAAGAAGAGGTTTGTTAATGTGACTGTATACATATCTCACTCGTACTGGCTAATCAGCTAACATGTTAAAGTAGCCTAGTATACATCCAAAGTCGCTGTCGTGAAACTAGCCTCATTTTCACAAAAGGCTTCGAGGTCAAATTAAAAACCTTTAAAAACGTCTACATTTAGCAAATATTATTGTGCACAAGTATTTTAGTATAGTTAATATGTAATTTAATTCCATAATTTCCCCAGGAATAACTGTAAAAACGTAATTCAGGAACGTCCTCCCTACAATAACGCCGCAGCATTTGGAGTATAAAATGTTAATAAAATGTTAATAAAATGTTATTAATGAGTCCAATGGCTTCATTAAGCCGCCCACTCTCTGCCATCTTATCATGTCACTCAGTCTCGTCTTGATAGGGAAGGTGGGCGTTAGCTACATCTACCCCAAATCCTTCTTCATGTGTAAGCCAATCAGGAACTGAGAATTCAGTACTACTTCCTTTTCAATCAAACTGCCTTCCGTTTCAATCAAACTCTCTCACATAGACAAGTATTCTCTCTCATATAGACAAGTATTCTCTCTCACATAGACAAGTATTCTCTCTTACATAGACAAGTATTCTCTCTCACATAGACAAGTATTCTCTCTCACATACACAAGTATTCTCTCTCACATAGACAAGTATTCTCTCTCACATAGATAAGTAGTCTCTCTTACACATCCTGTTATTCTCTTACATATAATAACTTTCTGTTTCACACATACTATTTGTCTCTTACATATATTGTCATACTTTATTATGATGGTGCATATAAGACGGTATTTTTGTGTGTGTAAGAGAGTATGCCAGTTTATGTGCAAGAGTATAATGGTGTATATGTGAGAGTATAATGGTGTATATGTGAGAGTATAATGGTGTATATGTGAGAGTATAATGGTGTATATGTGAGAGTATAATGGTGTATATGTGAGTGTATAATAGTGTATATGTGAGTGTATAATAGTGTATATGTGAGAGTATAATGGTATGTATGTGAGAGTATAATGGTATATATGTGAGAGTATAATGGTATATATGTGAGAGTATAATGGTGTATATGTGAGAGAATAATGGTATATATGTGAAAGTATAATGGTATATATGTGAGGTCATGGCGTGTATGTGAGAGTATAATGGTGTATATGTGAGAGTATAATGGTATATACGTGAGAGTATAATGGTATATATGTGAGAGTATAATGGTATATATGTGAGGTCATGGCATGTATGTGAGACCAAGTATGAATTATGGCCTATACGGCCTCTCATATCTATTTGTGACTGCATATTTGCATGATAAAATGTATACAATACATATAATTCACATTAAGTGGTTTTGGTGCCGTTTCCGTGAGTTAACGAAAGTAACAATTGTAATTGTTGGCTAATTTGGAGATGTTTTGGTAACTGCACTACACATGCACCGTCCACCTTCTGCAAATCCTGTTGAGTCTTCAGTCTAATATCCTAACACACCCTGGTGACGGGGGAGACAGATGATTGGTGACGGAAACTTTGGCTGCATCTCTTCTTCTGTCTCCGTCTCTGACACGACGCTGATAAAAATACACTTAATGAGGACGGCAGGTTTGACAAATAGGGCTACAATTCAACGTTATTGGCCGATGAGTTTGAGAATCCTAAAACGTGATGAAAAAGGGCCGTCATCGCTAATGCACGGTACCCGTTTTCGTCATTAAACAATACCTGTCATGTTACTGTGAGCTCCGGTCTGTATTGTGGTGGATGTTGTTCAGGAGAGGCTGTGGTTGTGGTGAGGCAGGGGCAGAGGCAGGGGCAGGGGCAGAGGGCAGAGGCAGGGGCAGAGGACAGAGGCAGGGGCAGAGGCAAGGACAGAGGCAGGGACAGGGGCAGAGGCAGGGGCAGAGGACAGAGGACAGAGAAGGTGGCCACCTGCCTTCCTGACTCGGCTCAGTCTGGTTCACTCATGTCAAGTTTCCACGCAGTCTGTCAGGTCATTGTATACATTTGACGGTGTTTTGGGTTGTCATCGGTTCCTACAGAATTCGGTGTGTTCCTACAATGTAAAGGAATGTGGTAGCCATCCATAGCCCCTAATGCCTGATTGAAGAAATGAAAGCAAGGTCAGGCACGGGGCTAACCCTTTGAAACTGAGAACATACATTTTCAAAACTTCTGTACAAATGCCCAGTTCTCGTGTGTGCATGTGTGAGTTTTTTTGCCGTCTGCATGTGTGTGTGTGTGTGCAGACTATCTGCTTGCTATTTCGAGAGATGCTTAGGCAGCACAACTAAGCACATTCTCTGTGTCTGTCCTCATGTTGAAGAGAGTTTCATGACTGGGTGTGGTACACTACAACAAGGTGAGGAGAACAATGCATGTTTGTTGATGTTTTATTGGTTTTCTTAATCGCTCCCCCTCCCCTCAACATGCGCTGTAACACACACACACACACACACACACACACACACACACACAGGATCTCGTTCTCTATCACACCTACAAACACTCAAGTTCTCTCTCTCTCACACACACACACACACACACACATGGTCTCTCTCTCACACACACACATGCTGATACACTCCACAGGATGTCATAGACTTCCCATGGACTTTTTCCTTGGAAATCGGAGCATGCACATTCCCTGGAGATTGCATGCAGACTGCTCCCTCGGAGACTGATGGAAGCGAGAACAACACGTTCGCTCTTTAGGATCATTCTTTTTTTCTTGGAATTCATTAGCTTAATTAAGAAGTGTGCTTTCCAGCCCTCAACTAGTGGGAAAATACAATCCCAACCCTGGTACACTAGCACTGAACCTCACCAAGAAAGTCAAAGGATGCTATATACCTTTTTAATGTATGCATGTTATATCAATATTGCACATCATTTCGTCAATATGCAATTACAACACAACGGGGACCAGGGAAGAACAGGGCTGTTCTTGCTAAGAGGCGGACGCTCTTTGGGATCCGCGAACACACCAGGAGAACAGGGGCTCAGCTGAGAGTCTGTCTGTGAGGGGAGACACGGCCAGGCTCCACAGCACAGCCACACAGCCACACAGCCACACAGCCACACAGCCACAGGGAGCTCCCCCACCCCTCCCCTCCCCCCACCCCCCCTCCCCTGGTTGAGGAAGTGTGTGCCAGGAGCCACAGACACTTCCCTGTCTGCACCCCCCCACAGCTCCCCCCCCCCCCCCCCGCCACCCATCCTCGACCCCCCCTCCGCCCTCCCTCCGCCCCCAGACACCCTCCCAGTACAGCATCGACAAAGTCTCTGCTCCTCTTTGTCCCCTTCTCCGCCCTCTGCCCCCTCGCTCCCCCCTCTCTCGCGGCGTGCCAACGCGGCTCCATGGTCTTACCTGACCCAGCGGTGGAGAGCGTGTGCGTGTCTGTACTGAGCGCCGTGTGTGTGTGTGTGTGCGTGGAAACGCC
Organism: Osmerus eperlanus; assembly: GCF_963692335.1. Classification (NCBI taxonomy): domain Eukaryota; kingdom Metazoa; phylum Chordata; class Actinopteri; order Osmeriformes; family Osmeridae; genus Osmerus; species Osmerus eperlanus. The sequence continues at coordinate 10,837 of NW_026911339.1, read as the reverse complement.
GTGCTCTCTCTGATTAGCAGGGCGGTTGAGTGCCTGTTTCCCTTCCTGTCTCCCTGTTTTCTGGTCACGTGATCACCAACCAACCTTGGGCCGCTCCCACACACACACACACATATACCCGGGCATACAGTGCACATGGCAGGAAGGTAAAATCTGATTACTGGTGGACTGCATACGGTACGATGGCGTGTGGGATGAGGTCACCCCCCCACCCACTGTGGACCTCCGTTCCGTCTGTTCCGGTGTGTGTACGTGTGCATGTAGGCTGTGTGTGTTTTGTGTGTACTCTCGGTGTGTACTCTGTGCGGGTATGCATGTACTGTAGTGAGTGAGGGAGCGAGTGGGTGATTGAGTGTGTGTGTGTGTGTGTCAGTGTATTCTGGCTGGACCTGTGAGCGGGTGTATTCCTGGAAACGTTTCCCATTCCCTCAAAACGACACAGGTCAGGTGCACACTGCCTTTCGACGACACACAGACACACACCAACGCAAACAAACACGCACGTAAAAATAGTCCGAAACAGCTCGTTGGTCTCAGGGCAAAGTGGCCGGTCAGAATGGAGGGTTCCACATTTGAGCGACTCTGCCAAGACTGCATCCAGACCAGCAGTGTGTGGGTTGGCTGGAATGTCAAATCATGAAAACATGTATTTTCCAGATGATGGAGAGTGTGTGGATTTTTGGCCCCTTTAACTTGTTTATAGGAGCCGAGAAAAACAGTGAAGGGAGATGATATAAGACACGCTTCCTGAAAAGATGTTTTGAAGACGGTTGTCAGTGTATCGGGTAAGCAGTGTGGGTAGGAACAGTTTGTGCTGGGAGCTGTGTGTGTGTGTGTTAGCGTGCGTGTGTACAGTGTCCACTGTACACTGTCCTGGTGTTTACCTTGGTCTTCCCGGTACGGCGTGCTCTTTGAAAAGGCTTCTGTTAACAGGCTGCTCTGGCAGAGGCCCAGCCCCAGTCACCTCTGACCACGCTGGGATCCACACAGGGGGCGGTTGGGGGGGGGAGGGGGGGGGGGGAGATGGGAAGGTAGTGGGGAAGTCTGTCCCTTGCGTTTCCATGTCAGCATCACAACTTCGGAATAACAGGTAAACGCAATAGTCATCCGGAGGGTGTTTAATATGTCATCGATCGGCCACGTTCAGATATTGCGTTCGGGTGAAAGTGCAGCATCATTATTTGCGATGGGAAGTGCGGCGGTGAAACGAAACAAGAACTCGTTCCCCTTTCCGTTTGCTCTCCTGCTCCGGACCGCAGTACTACTGTACTGTACTACTGTACACGTTCTTCTGGAAGGCACAGGGAGAAGGCAACGCTGTAATTGGGGCAGTCGTGTTATTTTAGGGCTCGCAGCTCAAAGTAATTACCCATACTCTCTTACAAACACAGACAAAGAGAGGGAGGGGGGAAACGGAGGGAGGGAGAGATGGGGAAAACGAGGATATCTGCGAGTTCTTACCCCGAAATTGGTGTCATTGGTGGGAGTTATGGCTGCATGTGTCCCCACCTGAAGGTCTTTAGCCTGTCCGTGAACAGAACCAAGGCATCCGTCCTAATTACATTTACATTTACATTTTAGTCATTTAGCAGACGCTCTTTCCAGAGCAGCCGGGAATCGACCCAGCAACCTTCTGATTACTAGCCCGATTCCCTAACCGCTCGGCCACCTGACTCCCTATATAATTACGTAATGCCTCACCAGCAACACGCGCGTGTTGTGCTTCTGTGGTAGTTCAGCTTCTCCCATTCCAGTCATCAGGCTGGTCCTGGGTGTCCTATGAGGAGGTCGGAGCCATGCATTCTCCAAGCGAGGTTAGAGCAAAGGCGGAGGTTTGCGAGCAATATCGGAAAACAAACGCAACCAGTTCATCATCCTACACTGAGGAGCCGGTGATAAACCCTGCCTCCCCGCAGGCTGATGCCTTTGTCACGACTCACTCCGTGTCCCCTGAAGTCCGGCCCGTTCGCGACACCTGCGAGGCGTCCGCTCAGTTTGCTACACCGCGCAGGGGGTTTTGCACGGACGAGAACGAACAAGACGCCAGGGAGCAACGCCCGCCCCTGATAAGCCGCCCCGCTCGTCAGAGACACAGCCATGCTCCGGACCTCATACCTGTGTCTGCAAGGCAGCACTGTTACTTTAGAATGATAGCGAAACATCATCCTAAGGGGCATTGAAAATGTCATCGATCACCCGTGTTTAAATTGTGTTCAGGTTAAACCGATTCGAAAAACAAGAGGGAGTTTAATAAGCTGACAGGCAAGCCTAACCCCTTGACAACCTGAATCACCCCCCCACACACACACACACACACACCCCTACCCCCATCAAGCGACATGGGAAGTTGACCACGAGCCTACCGTGTTGTGAAACACTGCTGCTTTTAGCTTCTGCGCTGACTGCATCCTGTTCCAACACAATGTGACCAGGGTTGGGTTGAATAATTGGATAAAAAAAACAGAGCCCGTTGAATCACTAAAATACAAAAGAGACTGCAGCATTACACAGTGGAAACGCGACTGTACGCATTCGACTTGACCAATGACTCAGCGCGAATCGTGACTATTCTCAGCCCGAGGCAGTTCACCAGGAGGCCGGACAATCGGGAACATTTGAGGACTGCGCCGCGTGCTGCGACGTAAAAATACATACACGGCGAGCCTGTTTGCAGGCGGCCGATTGAATTAATGACCTCACTCGCGATGTCTGGAAATAGAAAAGACGCTTCATGGGGATCGCGGTCACAGTTGGTCATGTTTCCCCATCGTTAGGATGACTCGGTGTTGCTCAGAACTCGAAGCCGAGAGGAGGAAACAGGAGGAGGGGAAGGTGATGGAGGAGACAACTGGTGACATCAGAACTCTGTCTGAGTTCCACTCGCACACACGGTCATGTAGGATGCGGCAGGCAGGAGGGGTACATATTTACATTTACATTTAGTCATTTAGCAGACGCTCTTATCCAGAGCGACTTACAGTAAGTACAGGGACATTCCCCCGAGGCAAGTAGGGTGAAGTGCCTTGCCCAAGGACACAACGTCATTTGGCACGGCCGAGAATCGAACTGGCAACCTTCTGATTACTAGCCCAACATATGGGGGGGGGGGTTGAAGTGGTGCTGTGAGGTAGTGATTCACCTTCCTGTCTCCTGGGCGCCGAGAGATGATGTCATCTGGCGCAGTTGCTCCCGAGCGGAAAAACGGGGGTTCGTGCAAACAACAGTGTGTCCATTTGGGGGGGGGGGTTTCGGACGGCGTCTTCTGCGTGAGCGGGGGGCAAAATGCACGCTCGCGCGCACGGGCGCTCGTGTTTGCACACGCACACGCACACACGGCGACTTTGTGGCACAGACAGGCTAAAGATAACCAGACGGACCAGAACGCACACAGGATCCGCCATCCATTTTCGGAAGATAAGATCGATTCCTTAAAAGGCGTCGAAGGGAGGGGGAGTCATGTTGTGTGGTACGTAGTGCTCTGAAGTCCAGAAGATTCCGAAGAACACACTGTCAACTTGTCGTTGTCAAAGTGTAACAATTAGCCTGGGCAGCCTCCCTCAGTCGAGCTCATTTGAACGGCGGTCAGTTTCACACACAGCTCCCACACACGCAGACACCGTTTTTTTTATTGACGACACGAAGCGACGCCGTGTCTGCTCATCTTCTCCTTTCATCTCCTCTTCCTCTCCTCCCCTCTTCCTCTTTTGGCTCTGACTCACGGGGGGTTTTGTTTAGGGCCCCCAAACCCTAGGGCCGGCTCTGATCACGAGTGCACACAGTCATGAGCTGGTGGATTTGAGGACATGCTGAGCATTACGCATGGCGACTTGATGAACCTAAACAGCCCATAAGCATCTCTAATCAGTTTTTCTATCTAAAAGAACAGTGGGGTCCTATTTTTGACATACTGTTCCTCACGGTTCGCAAAGAATGACACTGACAAGACTATTAAACACAGACATTTTGTATCGGGTCTATGTGAAACCAGACACTGTAGACCCGTATTAGCAATCGTAGAGCAGGCAATCCTTTATACTGAGATTTGCAAAATGCCATAAGCATTGATTCAGGACCATTGACTCATGACACCTGTCAGCAATTAGGACCAGGACAGAAGAATCACCTAAGTATTGTTTACTGTAAATGACAGATTGCCTCCAGCCATGAAACAGCCTAATAATTATCACACTGTGGCCAGGACAATTAAGATTTAGCTAACCTCCTCCATGCTGTGTTGAAACCTCCCAAGAAGTTTGTGAAATGTGCTTATCTTTGGGGAACACAGCCAGCTAGCCAACAGCTAGGCATAGCACATAGCTAACAGCGTGAACTTAACCAATCTAGTCTAGAAAAGTGACAAATATATGAATATCTTGTGTTTTTGTCTTGTGCTGCTCTATCAACCCCATCGTGTTACCTAGGCTGCTGCTCAGCCAATTCGCTGCAGCCACAACAGGTGTGAGAAATCCCAATATGTCGAACCTAGCGTGATTTAAACATGGCAGAGGAATTCCCACAATAGTGGGGATTTATTTTTCAAGAAATTGTCAGACACGTTTATCCAAAGTGATGTAATAGGCGGATTCAAACCTGCATCCTCTCGACCTGCAGTTAGTCACTCTACCACAGAGTTCTACCACTAAGCTACACCCCACACATTTGTGTATTTACGAGGAGACCAGGGGAAGGCCGAACTTCAGGCTGGTGTGGTGATGTCCTGCTTCAAGGCCCTGCTCTGCTCTGAGAGGGAGGGACACCAGCCTGCTATGGTCACGCTGTGGCCAGGACAGTGATCCCAGCACTGAGGGAGAGGTAGCCGAACGTCATCAAACACAACCACCATCCCCATGTTCTCCCACCAAACATGCACGCGCATGTGTGTGTGTGTGTGTGGTTCAGCTGCAACGTACTACGACTTGAAGTGAATTGCCTCACCCAGGCAACACAAGCTTCCAAAAGCTAAAGAAAGCTGCTATGGGATGGATCCATGCCAAACCGGTCTGAAGTGGTTTCATTTCTGCTGAATGGTTCCCCCCCCCCACCCCCACCGGCTCCAACCACGACCTGTGACCTGTCTGCCCCTAACCCTCACGTGAGAGACCCTCCCACACGTCTGGAGACAGGAAGAGGAAGGACTCCTTTCACTTCCTGTGTGGCTGGAGTCTGTCGAGGGTCTTCGTGTCTGGAACAGGGGTTGGGCTAGCAGGGCGGGGTGAGGGGTGTGGTACCGTGCTCATGTAAGGGCATTTGAACGCGTGCCACACGCTGACCAGGTGTGTGTGAGTGTGTGTGTTAGAAAGTCATAGCAAGAGAGACAAAGAGAGATGAAGAGACAGAGAGAAGGAGGCAGAGAGATGGAGAGAGAGAGAGAGAGAGAGAGAGAGAGAGAGAGAGAGAGAGAGAGAGAGAGAGAGAGGGAGAGGGGAGGAAGAGCAGTGATTCACACTTGTTCCTCTTTTTTTATCCAGATAAGAGAAGCCACAGTTATGTTGCAAGCAAGCACAGGCGTGTGTGTACACACACACACACGTACACACACTCAAGCAAATCAGAGCAGTGTGAGAATGATGGAGTGTGGAAGTTACAGTCCAGACAGAACTGCCCAAACATGATGCAATGATGTTGGTGCATGTGTGTGTGTCCTTATGTGTGTGTGTGTCCTTATGTGTGTGTGTGTGTGTGAGTGTTCTGTGCATCTATGTACGTGTGACTTCGAGAGGGACTGCTGTGTGTATGTCTGTGTCTGTCCATGGTGTGTGTGTAAGAAAGTGTGTGTGCACGCGTGTGTGCATCTGACTGTGTGTGACTGTGTGCGTCTGTCCATGTGTGCGTGTGTG
>NW_026911339.1:0-2500 GCF_963692335.1 Osmerus eperlanus | reverse complement strand
GGAGGACAGGAGGAGTACAGGAGGACAGGAGGAGGACAGGAGGACAGGAGGACTACAGGAGGAGAAGAGGAGGCCAGGTGAGAAAGGTGGAGCAGAAGATGATCCTCTGGAAGTTTGGACCTGAAGTGTCTGGGATATTCCCCAAATATTCCCACAGAATCCCTGTCAGGTCATGTTTCAAGGGCAGGGCAGTGTGTCGTGAGGTCAGTACTTGCTTAACAGCGTGTGTGTGCGTGTGCAGGTCTCGAAGTGTGTGTGCATGTTTCTACAGGCCTGCGTATGTTGGTGTGTTTACTTGCGCTGGTGTGCGTGCCCGCTCGAATGCCTGGGAGGGTTTGTTCCCAAGCCTGCATGCGTGTTTCCACGTGTTTGTCCGTGTGTGTGTGTGTGGCGATGTAGGTGTGTGTGTGGCCGGCCTCGTCAGCTCCGGTATCGGCAGCCGTTAATCGGGACGAATTAGCCGTGAGGAAGCTCATCCGGTTCCAGAGAATGACATCATGGAGTTGGCAGGGAAGGTGTGTGAGCAGGTGCACTGAGAGAGCGAGCGGGATGGGGGGACGGAGAGATGGAGGGATGTGGAGAGAGAGGACAGGGTGTGTGTGTGTGTGTAGGGGAGAGAGGGGTGCAGGAAGGCTGCGTTCAGAGCCAGGCCGATAGTCCACGTGGATCTATTTTTGAATTGCTGATTCACTCCCATCATCCCCTGATGACCATCAATATGACCACTTCATCTCCCTGCTGCTACTGCTGTCGTCCACAGGGTTCTTTACACAGTCTGGAAGGGAAATATGCGTCTGTCTGTGTGTGTGTGTGTGGCTCAAAGGGGGAACAGCAGAACAGAGGCGAACAGTATATGGATGGAAGTTGAAGCTGTGTCCTCTCAGCCAGCAGGGTCTGCCGTCTCCTGACCCCTCCCCAACTCCTCTCTCCTGACCACAGGCGGTCTGGGGCTCGCCTCTCCAGAGGGGTTGTCATGGGAATGGCGGTAGGAACCAGTCCAGTGGGTCAGGCCATCTGGTGGACATCGGCCTTGTCCAAACAAACAGCGACTGGTTACCGGATCCAGCAGCACTCAGAGCAACACCAAATAAACCTCTCTCTGAGCCTGGGAGGACAGGAGGAAGACGCCAAGCAGACGTGTGTGTGTGTTTTGTGTGTGTGTGTTGATACTTCCTTGGAATATCACCAAGTGTCTAACTGTGACTGTCTAAAATGTGACATTCTGCAAACAACTCAAGCGTGAGGTAACCGTGAGGTAAGAATGTGCACTGTAACTAAACAACCTCGTCACCAGCCTGCAGCCTGACACGTCAATTTTCTCCACAGGAGTCAACCCACTCACGAATCACAAACCCATATCAGCGCCCCCATTCGTTCAAATAATGGGAATGTCATACACGGAACTCCATCCAGTGATTCTGTGGAGAGACATTGTGTTCTGTTGGACTGTCTCTGGGCCCCGTGTGTGTGTGTGTGTGTGTGTGTGTGTGTGTGTGTGTGTGTGGAGTGTGTGACGCTGCGGAGCACAATCCTGTCTTTGTCTCCCTCCCCTCTCCCTCTCTGGCTACAGCTCTTACAGGCAGGGGGGGGGGGCGTTTCAGCAGGCCCCCTGTCCCCCCTCAGGAACGCTATCTGCCTGCCTGTCAGAGGCCCTGTTGTCGGCCCACTCCGACAGGACAGCGGCGCGATCGAGCGGAGAGAGATAAGTGAGCGTTTGCGCGGCCTCGCCCCTGCAGAAGAGGGAGGCGGGCGGAGGAGGGGGTGAGAGGTGGAGACATCTAGCGCCCGCTGCGTGCGTTCTGTCGGAAAGCGCCGGAACGAGGGAGAGGAGCTCAAAAGGGGAGTCGGAGGTGTGCACTCGGGTACGTACGTCGAGGTGTGCGCACACACACTCGCGTTTACACTCGCTCTCACACGCACGTACGCGCAGGCACAAGCAAGGACGCGAGCTCGCACACATACTTGCACTCACAAGTCGGCACGCACGCCACACACACCTCGGCACCCCTGCTTGGGAAGTGTCCTTGGCTCTTGATTGTTTTCACGGTGATTCCCAGAGTCCGCCCACACAGGCAAGCCCTGCCGAGACCTTCTGTTCCTCGACCCTGGTAACACACACCGTTACACACACACACACTCTCTCTTTCTCTCTCTCTCAAGCTCCCTCTCTCTCAAGCTCCCTCTCTCTCTCTCTCTCTCTCTCTCCCTCTTCTCTCTCTCTCTCTCTCTCTCTCTCTCCCTCTCCCTCTCTCCCTCTCTCTCCCTCTCTCTCTCTCTCTCTCTCTCTCTCTCTCTCTCTCTCTCTCTCTCTCTCTCTCTCTCTCTCTCTCTCTCTCTCTCTCTCTCTCTCTCCTCTCCCTCTCTCTCCCTCTCTCCCTCTCTCTCTCTCCCTCTCTCTCTCTCTCTCTCTCTATGGTTGTGTAAGACTGACATAGATCAGTATCAGTGTACGCTACATGACATTTATGTAGTGTGGCGTCTCTATGTGTTCAACCTCACA
>NW_026911338.1:0-25541 GCF_963692335.1 Osmerus eperlanus | reverse complement strand
AGCTAGCTAGTCAGTCGTCTTCGATTCTATTCTAGCCATCGAATGTCTATCGGTGTGTCAGGATAGCTAACGAGCTCTATGCTTAGCTTTATATGCTTACCCAACCCGACAGAAGTTTCACCACATGCAGTGCCATGTAATTCCAATGGAGGGAAGAAGTGTGAAACTGATGGAGGATTAGATGGATACATTTTTAAATATGGCGGGTGGTCTTTTAAAAAGATTTTTTTTAAAGATTCTACATGTCCTGGAGCACCTGTTAAGATGTGATCATGAACACCAGTGTGTACCAACATATTTAAATAACTAGACAATGCACCCCCGGACCAAAGAGCTAACATGATTTCTACTTTCATTGAGAAATTAAACTTTTGAATGCAGTTCACTTATGATTGTCCGCTTATATAAGTACACATATCATTTAATTAAATATTGTGTTTACAGACAAGTTTATAGAATTTAAAGCATTTTTAATCATGAAAAAACTGGTTTAAGCAGGTGGGTTTAATGTTTATATCAGTATTTATATCTTTATATCAGTATTCTGCATTATATATGCAGTGGGAAAAATGCAGATTAAAAATGATCTTGAGTTCCAAACAAGCAGATATTTTGTCGTATTAAAAGGTGCTGATTTGAGAAGCTACAGCAACTGTGACTGACTGTTTGGAAATAATTCTTCTGGACAATTACTGTAACTTTAAAGATTTCATTATTGACTCAGTCCGCAAAAGGTGGAAAAGAATGTGGTTCAAGGGGTTCAAGGCTTGTTGGCTACTTCATTGAAGCTCTTGCTGCTGTGATGTTTACGTGTAAGGGCCATTATTTGATAGATAACAGTCTTAAACTACTTAGAGTTCTCTTTTCTTTTTAAATGGTCAAATACAAATTATATAAGTCATTGATTGTTATTATGGCAAAATTAGCAGAGTTTATTCAGAACGCAAGTGGAATATTGTAAAACAGATTTTTAATGCTTTCCATTTCAGACCATCGTCAGGGCAACCACTGTTTATATACATATGATTACATTACCTTCCGGTAAAAAAGTTCTACCCAAAAACTGTGTTTTAAAGGAGAGATAATGATTTGCAAAAGCCGAAGAAGACAGGAAATTCACAGAATCACCGAGAACAGTATCTTGACCTATGCACGGACAAGGCTTCCAACACACAATGCATTAATCTCTGCTATGGCTACTATAACTATGGTGGTTTACCACTGGGCAGGCTGCTGAGGATTCAATCAAATATTCTCTTTGAATCAACAACCAAATAGATTCAGGATCACCTCTGTCTTACTTTTATTTAGCTGGAGAAAGTTTTTAGTCATCCAGTCTTTGATGTCAGCAAGACAATCAGACAGGCTCTTAAGTGAACACTTGTCATTTGCTTCTAAAGGGAAGTAAAGCTGAATTTCGTTCACATAACAGAAATATTGAATTTCTCTACAATTGAACTGAGGGGGAACATTGTGTACAGGCAGAAAAGAATAGGCCCTAAGATTCAACCCTGGGGGACTCCACATGGAATAGAAGCAGAGGACAAGGAGCACTTGACATTAACTTAGAAGGTCATATTCTTTAGATAAGAGGGAAACCATTTAGGGCAGTGCCTTGAATGTATGCATAACCCGGTCAATTTGGATATCATGGTCGACCGTGTCAAAAGCAGCACTAAGGTCCAACAAAACTAAAATAGAGCATTCTCTGGAGTCAGCTGTCAACAGTAAGTCATTTGACACAAGGAGGGCAGATTCAGTCCTGCGAAGGGCTTGTGCCACCCTTCCAAAGAGTTTGTTGGTATGGAGGTACCATTTTATGGTTCTTTTTGAGACTTGGTGACCCCAAGATGCAACCATTCTCTGTTATCCTTGGGTTACTTATGTCCTCCCTCACAATATTCCTTACTGGCCATGGGGACAGTGTGAGCTTGCGTCCTCTTCCTGGCAAGTTTGCAATCATTGCGTCCTCTTCCTGGCAAGTTTGCAACCATCCTCTTCCTGGTAAGTTTGCAACCAGTTTGCAACCATTTTTTGCCCTTGTAGTGCAACGTTTTATTTTTTATCTGTTTATGCATTTTTTGTGTATCCATTACTAGTGACAGTCAGTTACCATCTGTGTCTTCTGAATTGACAGGCTTTTCCCATGCTGATGGTTGACAAAATGGGATGGTAACATTTGATGATTTGTCACATCACTAGTATTAACTGTGTAAAAACATAACTTATACTGGTTAATACCCAGTAAAAATGTGCACCTTAAAGTAAGTAAGTAAATAAAAAAATGAAAAAATAAATATTATATTACATTACACAATATGATTATTACAAAGCTAATACAATGCAAGACCATTGTTCTGTAAATGGCTACCATATGCAATAAAGAGACTATTTCATACAGGTAGAAATATTGTCAGATTCCATGTTTTCCACAATGCCCTTCTACCAGTGTATTATATTAGTGTTTTATATACCATATAATATAATGTAATATAATATTCATTTATTTACTTTGGGTACTCAATGTTAGGGTGTATTAACCAGTGTAAGCTTGCAAGACAAAGTGGGCCTATGTTTGCACAATATGCCAGGGGGCAGGGAGCCATGGGTGCTTTGTTAAAGGTACGATAGGTAAGATTTATTATTTTATTTGTGTTAAACATTGTTACAAGACCATCGTAAATCCATTCCTATCATTGAAAAAGGCTCACTGACATGTTGACTCACCCTCTGCCTGTGTTTATAGTCTTTAAATTCGGGTTTCAATATATGCAGTTGACAGCCCAACATTCTTTACCAAAACATTGTATAACTGTACAATAATTAAAGCTCATTGGTTGAAAATTGATTCTAATCGCCACAGCCAATATTTACAGGGGGAGAGATAAACAGTGTTGTGGTTTGAAGGTGCTTGTTGCTGCTATTCCTCTTGACCGTTAGAAGTCCGAAATTACCTATTGTACTAAGAGTTAATATTCGTTCCTTCACGTTTAGGTACTCAGTGCGCATGCTCATTGTGTCAAACGCCCCGTCGTCGAACATGGCAGCCTCCATAAACTGACTTCATGCACCAATCCGCGGACCCGTTAAACAGAACCTGTCTCCAGTACTTTATTGGTACTTTATTGATACTTTATGATTAAGATTGAAGCAGCCATCTATCTTACTTTTATAACTCGAGTCTGAAGAGTCGGCTATTTTCTATCTCCTATGAGACCGTTTCGTGGGATTTTTAATGACTGCGCCTTCGCTTTCCTGGTCGGAGAAGGCACTCCGACTGCTTCGGAAAATGGATAACTTCAGTTTGCCAGGTTTGACTAATCAAATGTCGATTAATTTCGTTTCTTCCGAATGCATTTTGGTCGGTCCAAGTTTGTTTGTTAGCGGTGTCCCAAAATAATGTAATCTTCACAAACAACGCTTACATGCCACACTTAGCCTAAAGTAAAGTGTATGGTGTTTACTTTAGGTGTTTAAAGTGTTTACTATTTTACACTCTTACTTTATGGTTAGTACGTTTTTCTGGAACCCTAGTAGAATCGGATAGGGTTTCGGGTCCACCTCCGCCATGTTTGATGTGTGCTCCGAGTTCAGTACTGTTGCATATGTGCGACTTCTGCATGTGAAGTGTGTGTATGTATTAGACACTCACTGTCCATTTTATTAGGTACTTTTCACCAGCCCATTCATCTAAGTATCTAATCAATCATGTAACAGCAACTCAATGCGTAAACGCATGCAGACATGGTCAAAAGGTGATTTCTGTGATTTACTTTTTCGTTTATCGGTATTTTTAGTTTGCTAGGTAAGCAGTGTTTGGCTAGTTAAGTTTGGTCACTTTTGCTTTGTTGTCTGTTTGTTTATTTGTTTGTTAAAATAAAAAAATGAAAAAAAAATTCAAATAGGCCCTGGTCCTTATCTTTGTTGAAATTGTACTTCCCTCTAGGGTCTTTCAGCGCACTTATCCCTGGTTATGGGTATGCACTTTGTTGTACGTCGCTCTGGATAAGGGCGTCTGCCAAATGCCGTTAATGTAATGTAATGTAATGTAAAAAAAAAAGTTTGATTCCTCAAACCAGAATGGGGAGGAAATGTGAGGATCGATTGTTGGTGCTAGATGGTGCCACTGATCTCTTGGGATTTTCGCGCACAACAGTCTCTTGAGCAGTGGTTCCCAAACTCAGTCCTTTTGTTTCAACGACAATTGCAATCACAGAACTTTAACAAGTTGTTAATTTTTTTATTTAGCTTTTATGTTCAGAGGGATTATTTACCCTCTTAAGCCACATTTTCTCAGACATAGTTATGCATGCCATGAAGAATAACACTCCCATGTTTTTTTTAAATCGAATGTTAGACTGAGGTTAATCAATGGGCTCTTAATTATGTCGCTGAACACGTGTTTATTTCATAAATGTATCAACACAATGCAGGTTTGGCTCATTATCATTTGCTTTGTTTTTTCATTTTTATCATCTTCCATATGGTTAATTTTAGTGGCCAGGTGTCCAGAATTTCACCAATTAGGAGCCTATTGATTCACCTCAGTCTTTCATTTGATCAGTTAAAAATAAGTTGCCTTTATGTAATAGCTTGGAATATAGCAAAATAAGCACAATATGAACATTCTGTTAAAGTTCTGTGATTGGAATTATGGTTGGAACAAAAACCAGCATACACAGGGGTTCCCCAGGACTGAGTTTGGGAACCACTACTCTGGAGTTTACAGAGAATGGTGTGGTGACAGAAAGGAAAACCATACACAGTTCTGTGGGCGAAAACGCCATGTTAATGAGAGAGGTCACAGGAGAGGACCCGACTGGGTCGAGCTGACTGGAAGGTGACAGCAAGTCAAGTAACCACTGTTGCACAGTGGTATGCAGAAGAGCATCTCTGAACACATGACGTGTCAAACCTTGAAGTGGATGAGCTATAGCAGCAGAAGGTCACATCAGGTTCCACTCCTTTCAGCTAAGAACAGGAAACCGAGGGTACAGTGGGTACTTGTCAAACCGGAACAGTTGAAGACTGGAAAAATGTTGCTTGGTTTGACAAATGTCGATTTATGTAATTGTGTGTACAGGTTCCGGTCGTTCGCGGTGTCTAAAGTTTGAGGTGGAGGGGGTGCAGGTGGGATGGATACCTGCCACAGTGGCGCCGGTACTGATCCGATTCCCCCAAGTGTTCACCTTGCCACAGGGGGGTGCCATAGCACTGTGTGCCAGCCTGGACTCTTACAGCAGGAGGTCAGAGGCTCTGCATGGTGTTATCAAGACCCTGCGGGAGGAGAACCAATTTACCTGTCTGCGGGGGTGGAGAGAGGAGGTGAGATGTAGCTTTTACCTGTCTGAGGAGAGAGAGGAGGTGAGATATACCTTTTACCTGTCTGATGGGATGAGACTGAAGAATGCATTATTATTGCTGTCTGTTTGTGTTTTTCCATTAGAAGTATGACGTAAGGGCCAGATACTGTGACAGTCCACTAATGTGTATGGAGAGAGCTGCGACTAGTAAGTCTTGAGTACAGCATCCTTTTTCTGAGCTACATGGACCTACAGCAAACCATTGTAAATTTAACATGATGTGTGTTTGTGTTTGTGCGTGTGCGTGTGCGTGTGTGTGTGCGTGTGTGCGTGCATGTGCGTGTGTGTGTGCAGGCCTCTTTGGGGTGAAGCGGTATGGCGTCCATGTGAATGGTTACACTCGAGGACCGGATGGCGAGATCACCGTTTGGTTGGCTCGGCGGTCGTCCACGAAACAGACCTACCCTGGGAAACTTGACAATCTGGTACTGCCAGTCTGGTTTACCCCACATGTTACCTCTGTGTTTTTTGACCTATGAATACATATTACTATGCTGTCAACCAACACAGGTGAAATGTATTCACCTCACACTTCACCTATGTTGGTTGAAAACCTTTGTATTCATAGGTATTCCTATGGTTAAAGGTTTATTTACTGACTTGACAGACTATGTATTCATGTAAATTCTATGGTTTGTGAACTGACTTTTTTTCTCACTGGCCCATCATGATGGGATATGCAGCCCATATTGCCCAGAGGTTTGAGAGCCATTGATCACCCAACATGCAACATATAACATTCATGATACCAGATACATGGGAACTGCTGGTTTCCCATCCTCCCTTTGACATGGGAGGTGGGTGTGAAGACAGTCTTGCCACCAATTGTTTGTTCTTAATTACCCAGAAGAAAGGAGAACCAGGGCTGATTCGAGGGGCATATTTGATGATCCCCTGATGTATACTACAAGTCAAATGCTGCATGTACAAGACGCATTGTAGATACCTCACATGCTATGTATAACTCACACACTACACTATGTGTATGCCCTATCATGTAGGGCACAGGTTGGGGTGAAATTCCATTCTGATTGGACAAAAAAAGTGGGAAATACCAGCCCTAAGCCCCCAGGTAGCACAAGGTAAAAAAAAACCCAAAAAAGAACTCCCTAGTGGCACAAATTTCTTTCTGTGCTGAAGCTCCAAATCAATTTCAGTTGATGGTCTAACTAAAGTGCCCCATCCACAGAACCCTTCATCCACAGAACCCTTCATGCACAGAACACCTGTACCGCATGTACCACACCGTTGACTAAGGTTGTCAGTGTTAATGCCTGGTCAGTGCCAATGGTCACGTGTGGATTTCTGGAACCATTAGCCTGGCCTGACGACCATGCCCAGTATGCCAGTACTACACAAACCTTGTGACTAACCCCACTGGAAATCTGGGATAGTAGGGGGAGATGGTGATTAACACTTATGGTGATTCTCTTCAAACTGTACCTTAGTACCTGTACCTTAGTCCTCCCCTCCTGATCCCCCCCCCCCTTTTCTGATATTAAAAAGAAAATAATAATAATAATAATAATTGCACTTATGACTGTATTTTTTGTTTAGAACAGCACTTCATGTGTATTTTACTAGTTATGGATGTGATGCTTTAACTTGTGGAAGAACCTATGCACTTGTAAGTCGCTTTGGTTTAAAAGCGTCTGCCAATGACTAAAATGTAAATGCAAATGTCTTGAAAGGCAGCTGGTGGCGTGGCCGCAGGAGTCAGCGTGACACAGACCCTGATCAAAGAGTGTCAAGAGGAAGCATGTATCCCAGCATGCATTGCGGAGACTGCTCATCCTGTGGGAACCATCAGGTGACTCCTTGACAATCTCCTCCATCCACCTGCTATCATGTCTAAAAGAACGTTGCAAAAATTGTGCAAACTGTTTTCAGTAGGAAGTGTAATGCAGGATGTTATAATCCTATCCAAAAAGGGCCAGTGTGGGTACAGGATTTAGTTTTAGCCCAGAACTAAGAAACCTAATGATTATAATTCTACTCATCAAGGTCTTGATTGAAGACCATAAGTAGTTAGTTTGGTGCACAAAGTATTGTAGTGCAGGGCTAAAACAAAACCTGCACCCCCACTGGCCTTTTTAGAATAAGCCCAGACACCCCAATATAGATGTGCAGTGCTCATAGATGTCTCTGGAGGTTGTCTGCCCTGTGTTGCTAACCCTGCCTGTTTCTCAGCTACACCTATGAGGATGAAGAGGGGGTGTTTCCTGAGAGTCAGTTTGTGTTTGACCTGGAGCTTCCCGCCCACTTCAGGCCTCAGATCGGTGATGGCGAGGTGCAGGAGTTCTTCCTTTATTCCATCGAGCAGGTCAGACTCCGCTCCAGCCTTCGTATGTTTCCACTTACCCAGAGTACCATCTATCCATTCGGACACTTGAAATGTGATGAATTTTCAAGATTCGATGACTTTCTGCGCCAACTGTGTACTGTGCCTGTTGTGAGCGTGCCCTGTGTGAGCGTGCCCTGTGTGAGCGTGCCCTGTGTGAGCGTGCCCTGTGTGAGCGTGCCCTGTGTGAGCGTGCCCTGTGTGAGCGTGCCCTGTGTGAGCGTGCCCTGTGTGAGCGTGCCCTGTGTGAGCGTGCCCTGTGTGAGCGTGCCCTGTGTGAGCGTGCCCTGTGTGAGCGTGCCCTGTGTGAGCGTGCCCTGTGTGCCCGTGCCCTGTGTGAGCGTGCCCTGTGTGAGCGTGCCCTGTGTGAGCGTGCCCTGTGTGAGCGTGCCCTGTGTGAGCGTGCCCTGTGTGAGCGTGCCCTGTGTGAGCGTGCCCTGCGTGAGCGTGCCCTGCGTGAGCGCCCTGTGTGAGCGTGCCCTGTGTGTCCTTTTCAGGCAAAGGATGTGCTGGTGAGTGAGGACTTTAAACCCAACTGCGCAATGGTGCTTCTGGACTTCCTGATCAGACACTCCTACATACAGCCAGACTCTGGTCAGTACTGCCTTTAACTGGCACAGACACTCCTACATACAGCCAGACTCTGGTCAGTACTGCCTTTAACCTGGCACAGACACTCCTACATACAGCCAGACTCTGGTCAGTACTGCCTTTAACTGGCACAGACACCTGTGTGGATATATGTGGGATCATCAAATCTGGTCCTCCAATCCAAATCCAGCCCTCCTGGGTAATTTACTCAACAATTAGTGCTACTGATTGGCCATACCTTCATACCTGGCTTTCAGGTAAAGGGAGTTCTCAGCCCTCAAGGGCTGTTATTTCATCATCCCTGCATATACATTGACGTGATGTATTGCACCAACTAATACAGATAGACATCATAATTAACATGAGCTAGTTGTCACACAAGTTCAAACAAACCGTACTACCATACATAATTCCATATACAGTGCCCTTCAAAAGTATTGGAACAGCAAGGCCAATGCAATCCCTTCAATCTCCTCCTGAAATGCATGCTCAATTGGGTTAAGGTCTGGTGATTGACTTGCCCAGTCTAAAACCTTCCACTTCTTTGTTGTGTTGGCAGTGTGTTTTAGGTCATTGTCTTGCTGCATGATGAAGTTCCTCCCAATTAGATTGGACGCATTTGTACGTAAGTTGGCAGACAGAATGTTTTTGTAGACTTCTGAATTCAACCTGCTGCTACCATCATGAGTTAACATCATCAATAAAGATTAGTGAGCCCACTCCAGAAGCAGCCATGCAAGCCCGAGCCATGACACTTCCTCCACCGTGCTTCACAGATGAGCTTGTATGTTTAGGATCATGAGCATATTTTCACCACACATTGGCCTTCCAATCCCTTTCGTAGAGGTTAATTTTGGCTTCATCAGTCCATAAAACATTGTTCCTGTAGTGGCTCATCTCTGAACTTCTTTACGAATTGTAATCTCGCCTTCCGATTCTTACTACTGATGAGGGGTTTGCATCTTGTGGTATAGCCTCTATATTGCTGCTATCTAAGTCTTCTTCAAAAGGTTGATTGAGATACCTTCATCCCTGCCCTGTGGAGATTGTTTGTGATGTCACTGACTGATGTTTTGTGGTTTTTCTTCACAACTCTCACAACTGCTGTTGTTTTCCTTGATCGACGTGTTCAGTGTCTGTTGCTCTGTATGTCTTTTTCAGGACATTCCCCCATGCTTGTGCAGTGGCTCTAATCTATTTCCCCTCTTTTCTAAGCTTCACATCTGGGTAACAAGAAAAACCTGTCCGTCACGTTTTAATACTTTTGCTCACCTAAAAATTGGGTGGTCTGATACAAAAGGTGATATGTTCTCAGTTGTTCAACAAACTAGATACAAATACCAGGAAATAAAAGCTGAAATTCAGATCTGTCATCTCATGTACATCTTTTGACCTCAAACTCAATTGTCTTCAGTGTAGAGCAGAAACAAAGAAAATTGACCTTGCTTTCCCAATACTTTTGGAGGGGCTGGATAGTACTACCACAGTTGCACATACAGTACTACTGTGCAGCAGAACTGGGTCAAATATGTCATTGTTTCGGATGCTTTACTGAACTTGTCTGGTGTATTGGAATCTCTGAAATACTCTCAAGAAATGCAAACCCTGCCTTCTAGTCGCCTTGGTTGGCTCAGTTGGACCAGACAAGATTAATCGAGCACAGACAAGTATTTGACCCAGGTCTGCCGTGCAGACTTGCAGGGATCGCGTGTTGTCGTCCTGACTGGTCCCCCTGTGTTGCAGAGCGGTATTACAGGAGTTTGTAGCAGGATTGCACAAATCTCTTTGACAGCAGAGGAGAGGAATTTGCTACAGACGGCGGCTGCCCTGGGGTTGGCCCAGCGGAATAAAGAGTCAGAGTTATATGGGCTCCAAGCAGACCTGCGACAGAGCAGATGAGCAGCTACTGCAGGGTGGCCTTGCATCATCAGTTCCGTTTAGTATTTTGGCCCACTATCCCACTTCAGGATGAAATGCCAGTTTTTAGTTTTTTTTTAATCATAACATAACATAATGGCAAGAACAGGCCATTCAGCCCAACAATGCTCACCTTTTCCTGTCGCTAAAGTGTACCTAAATAGTATCTAACACCGTATCAAGCCTGGTCTTGAAAACCCCCCAGTGGTTCTGCTTCCCTACATGTGACCACTCTGTGGAAAAATACTTCCTAATATCTGTGCGGAATTTATCCTTTGCCAATTTCCATTTATCCATGCATTTGTATTGAGTTTCTTTTTTATTCCACTGTGAAGCACTTTGAGTAGCTTCATTGTCTTTTGAAAATACAGGAAAGAAACGTACAAATAAAGCATATTACGATTACTATTGTTTGAGCACTGCACACAAATTACCCCTATTCCTACTTCCCCTGACTAACTTGCTTGTCCACAAGCAAGACTGACTTTTTATTTCCCCTTAATCTTACCTTAATTTTGCCTTAAAATGAATAATTTGATCAATTTCAGTATTCAGGTAGACACAGCGGAACACCTGTGTCTGCTAGTAAACTTATTGTAGCACTCGGGGTACTGTAGCTGCCAACCGTGGCATGCTAGTTGGTAAGTTAATGTACTTTTTAAGGATTCAATTTGTATCTATGTGATCATGCTAGGACTCGTATTTGTAGGAATTGTACTTTCCTTTAGGGTCCTGAACGTACTTGTCCCTGGTTTTGATTTGCACTTCACTGTACGTTGCTCTGGATAAGAGCGTCTGCTAAATGCCTTAAATGTAATGTAATGTAATGTAATAGTGCTTCTGATGATCTGTATCAAACCTGCTGGATGTCTTTTAACTGCTTGTTGTGTCCACAAAGGTTGTTCAGGCCCTGACAATATGAACAGTGACGTGTGGCCCCACAGCCAATAAAAGCTCTGGTTAGTGTGAATGCTGCATGTGTGAGGGGGTGTAATTTAAGGCAGGTTTAAGGTTCCCAAACTGCAGTAAAAAAAATTTATTTTCCCTTTTAAGGATCTTCTGTTCATGGTTTAATTTTTCATAAATAACATTTTAATTTTCAGATACCCTAGAATGTTCAGTTAAGAACATTCCACTGCTTATTTCACAATCACTACGGGTAATGGAAAGCAGTTATACAACACACAATTTAGAAAAACATTTCTTTCTTTTTTTAAACCTAAGTACCTTAAATAACGACTGCATGGTGGCCATCCTTAATTTCTTCATATAAAAGAAATGACATATTTGCTACCTTTTCACAATGGCATTTTTGTAGAATTCATGTCGATTCATCGATTCATGTGTTTTTGCATTAGTATTTTCTACTAATGGTGTCTGGTGTGACAGTCCCACCAAGTATTGAAATATAATAATCTAAATGTTAAAGAGCCAAGCTCTCAATCCAACAAGAATATATAAATTTAGGTTTGATATGCTGCTTAAAATTTACGTCCCAGACAACATTGTCTCCAGGCAGTATACTTTGAGCAAAATGCACTACCGCTGGATTATCTAAGGACTACGTGTGCTCCTACAAGTATTAGCTTTCGTTGGGAACTCCGGTATTTGGGGCGTCAAAACTAACCTTTGTGACGACCAAGCGACCACAGATGTCACCAAAGCTACCCAAGCTGAAAAATGAAGGATAGCCACTTTAAAGGTGTAAATGTTGGAGCCCAAGGAAGAAAAGTTTGGAACAACTCAAGTAAGGCACTGTATTTCCACGGCCAGTGATGTGCAGTAAATGTTCTGCGACTGGCCAAAAAGAAAACGCATTGCTAGCAGTGATATTTCATCCATCAATGAACCAGCTCAGGCCTACCATCAAAACAGCAGGAGTCAAAATATGCTGATTGCACAGCAGATAAATGCAGTTACAGTCAGGTCCATAAATATTGGGACATCGACACAATTCTCTTTTTGGCTCTATACACCACCACAATGGATTTGAAATGAAACGAACAAGATATGCTTTAACTGCAGACTTTCAGCTTTAATTTGAGGGTATTTACATCAAAATCAGCTGAATCTGTAGGAATTACAACGGTTTCTATATGTGCCTCCCACTTTTTAAGGGACCAAAAGTAATGGGACAATTGGCTGCTCAGCTGTTCCATGGCCAGGTGTGTGTTATTCCCTCATTAACAGATTCCAAATGCAAATAGCACACTTGAAATGAACTCTAGACCTCTTATCTGCTCCTTGTAAATGAGATAATGAGGGAATAACACACACCTGGCCATGGAACAGCTGAGCAGCCAATTGTCCCATTACTTTTGGTCCCTTAAAAAGTGGGAGGCACATATACAAACTGTTGTAATTCCACACCGTTCACCTGATTTGGATGTAAATACCCTCAAATTAAAGCTGAAAGTCTGCAGTTAAAGCACATCTTGTTCGTTGCATTTCAAATCCCAATATTTATGGACCTGACTATTTGCTTTTTTTTTTTTTTATGTAACATCAGGCAAGTAAGTATTAGACCCGCTTCATCACTGCAGTGGGTGGATTCGCCATCACACTGATCACACCACCACACTGATCACACCACCACACTGATCACACCACCACACCCAGTGACTTTGTACAAAAGAAATTACACAACCAGTTACCCTAAAAACAATTTATTTTTAAAGTACGTTTAAAAGCAGACTGAGGAAA
Source organism: Osmerus eperlanus (assembly GCF_963692335.1). Classification (NCBI taxonomy): domain Eukaryota; kingdom Metazoa; phylum Chordata; class Actinopteri; order Osmeriformes; family Osmeridae; genus Osmerus; species Osmerus eperlanus. The sequence goes on along the minus strand of NW_026911338.1, from coordinate 12,626 downwards.
GTCCAGGATGCGTGTGTGTACAAAAGGTTATTTGCACCAAGATTTATTTTCTGTCACTCAGTTTTTCTTTTTTTACAACAATGAAATGCAAGATCTTAAAAAGTTAATAGTATAATATTTAGTTTGCTCTTTTTCATTTTTGTATTACTTTTTATACTTTTTTACATTTTTCTTTTTAAGGTAAAGTTCTAGACTTTGCGAAAGAGGCGAGACACACTAACGAGCCAGTTGAGTTTCACACTGAATAAAATATACAATACAAGAACCGACAAAGGGGAAACCGCCACAAATATAAAAAGACAAAAAAGGAGGGGGTAAATGGAGTGAAAGATGGAGGGAATAACTCATTTGTTTATCTGAGGAGAGCTAGACAACAGCTCATCGCTCTGCCCCACCCCATGACCACCCTGCCCCAAAAACTATCGGCACAACAAAACCTTTTATAGAATCAAATACAAAATAATACCACTTCTGAAACCTGACTGCATACCCACCCGTCTGCTGCAAGTGGGATTCATCCTGATCAAATTCATCTCAACATTTCACTGAAAATCAGAGCAGGTGACCAAACAAAGACTGACTCTTACTTTCAAAAATCTACACGGACTGGAATACAACTCACAAAAAGTGAATGAACATTGTCATTTTTTGTATTATACTTGAATGTGAATGTTATATTCAGTCAAAATAAAAAAGTTGTATTTAAATAAATTGAAAACTGTTGGTTCAAAGGACCACTTTCTGTCCAATGTTCTTTTTTTGGGGGGTGGGGGAGGGGTACACGCATACAGTGGGGAGCATGCACACAGGAAGTGGTGCGCACGGTCACACAGCCGTATGCAAAAGACAGACAAAGATAGACAAGCCGTGTCTCTATTCGTCAATAGTCTCAGAGACAAGGAACCTTCCAGAACGAGCTTGTACTGAATCATCTCTGATAAAAATGAAGAACTTAAGAAAACAAAGAAAAACAGAACCCACCCTGCCTCTGAAAGAGCAGCGTGTTCCCCCCACTGTCCCACACCCCACCCTGCCCTACCAGTATCCCCACTCATAAGCGTGAAACATGCCAGCATTCCCTCCATCCTCGCCCCCATCTCCTTTGGCCTGGTTTGAATCTCTCCTCCTGCCCCACCCCACCCCACCCCACCCCCGCCCCGGCTGGGTGGGGCTGCATCCATCCCTCCCGTCTATAGCAGGAGGCAGGGATTCTACCCCTCCCCTCTATAGCAGGAGGCAGGGATTCCACCCCTCCCGTCTATAGCAGGAGGCAGGGATTCCACCCCTCCCGTCTATAGCAGGAGGCAGGGATTCCACCCCTCCCGTCTATAGCAGGAGGCAGGGATTCCACCCCTCCCCTCTATAGCAGGAGGCAGGGATTCCACCCCTCCCGTCTATAGCAGGAGGCAGGGATTCCACCCCTCCCTCTATAGCAGGAGGCAGGGATTCCACCCCTCCCCTCTATAGCAGGAGGCAGGGATTCTTCTTGCAGCGCTTCTTGGCCTGCAACGCTGCCCGGGTGGCCATCTCAAACACCTCCCGCACTCCATCCTTGGTTTTGGCCGAGCACTCCAGGTAGCCGAAGGCATTGATTCGGTTGGACATCTCCCGCCCCTCCTCTTGCTTCACGGGCTCCTGCAGGGGGTGGGGTGGGTGTGTCAGATTGTGTCCTCGCTATGATTGTGTGTGTGTGTGTGTGTGTGTGCGTGTGAGCAGCTGCATATGCATCTATAATATGTGCATACCTGCTTCATCTTGGCCAGCTCCCGGCGTGTGTGCTCATCGTTGCGTAGGTCCTTCTTGTTGCCCACAAGGATTATGGGAACATTGGGGCAGAAGTGCTTTACCTCTGGTGTCCACTTCTCAGGAATGTTTTCTGTCAGACAGGGTGAAACGTACAAACCACCTTACTGACAAACACACCCGAACATCCATGAAAACATCAAAAAGACACATTGATCCAATCTACACACACACACCATTGACCACAGACTGTAGCACACACTCAGTTCCGGCTCTCCAAGTTGTCAGTCTCACCCAAACTGTCAGGACTGTCTATGGAGAAGCACATCAGGATGACGTCAGTATCGGGATAAGATAAGGGGCGGAGCCTGTCATAGTCCTCCTGCCCAGCTGTGTCCCACAGTGCCAGCTCCACCTACAGGATGGGAACAGAACTGTTTCATCAGGGGGTTCTCTGATTGGCTAGGAATCTTGCTAAATCCTCCCCACTGAAAATCTCACCTGCTTGCAGTCGACCTCAATATCTGCGACATAGTTCTCGAACACTGTGGGTACGTAGACCTCAGGAAACTGGTCTTTACTGAACACGATGAGCAGACACGTCTTCCCACATGCGCCATCCCCCACGATCACCAGCTTCTTACGGATGGCAGCCATCTGCAGCAAAAACAAACAAACAGAGAGTCGCTCCATCAGTCCTCTCACAGTAACACAGAAACACAAAGTCCACACAAACACAGTAATGCGCACTCACACACACAGAGCAATACACACACAGCTTCCCAGAGTCCTCACAAACAGAGCAATACACACACTGCTTCCCAGAGTCCTCACAAACAGCAGTAAACAGTTACCAACATTCAATAATTTTCTGTATATTTACTGCTCTAGATGAAATGCTCTCTAGATTCACTTCCATTTCAACCAGAACTACTTTTGCAACCCCTGTTCATAAGTTGGCTAGCAAGCACTTTGTTAAAAGACTAGAAGCAAAGTCGCAGATCCTGGCCAAGCCACCAATCCATGAAGGAGCATTACAGAAAGTTGATTAGCGGGGATTCAAGGCAAAAAAATAGGTATTGTGCTTTGTCATGTATTCCATACAAATGCCACTGAATCAACCAAAGTTACACTTTTTAAATAAATGTATTTCCCAAAAAACACAATTATTGGCACCCTTGGTTTTTGACCATGAATAACTACTCAGAATCATTGGTATCCTTTGCACTTATTAACCCCCCTCCTCCATTCAGACCACAGTTTTCTGATTTAAGTTTGGAGACTGAAGTGGCCATTGCAGTACATGGATATTGTTTTCACTTTACCATTTCTGTGCGGATTCATTGTCCTACGTGCCTACAACCAAGGATCAGCTTCCGAGCCTGTCCTTCCTCTTTATAGTCCCTGCCTGCCATGTTTGACTGTGGGGTACCAGAGCATACGCACAGTGAACTGAAACATGAAGGGGTGAATAGGAATTAAAATAATCTTCTGTTCAGTCAAGAAAAAGCATCCCTGGAGAGCAATCAGGTCAGTGTGAAGAAATCTGAATGGACTGCAATGGTGAAATGTACTTTCTGGCACCAGAGGCTTCATAAATTGCAATACCCCAGTTCATAAACTACAATACCCGGGTAAGCACTGGAGTTTTAAGAGTGGGAATCATGGGGGTTGTTTACTGTTTCTGTTTTGAGAGTTCAGCTTGGTCCGTGTGTGTATATGAAGCTGCTGGGACTGGTGAGAGAGTGACGGAGTTTTGCGCCCATTGTGTGTGCGTTTTGAAACAGCATGGTTGTGGAGAAAAGCTGGTAGTACAAGGGAGGTATGTAATTTTCTTCAGTACAATAAAGGGAGCAAATGCTTCAGGACTCCTTATTTTGGCAGAAGAAACCAGCTAAGTAGTTAAGTTGGGTTGCTGACATGTAAAAAGTGCAGCAACAGCTAACTAGCTAGAATTACCGGCTTTGGCCTGGAATCGAAAAGGAATGGGGGTTCGGTTCCCCTGTGTCTCCCAACTACGGTTCGAAGACAGAAGCAGAAAAAGTAACATTGTGAAAAGAATACCAATTTTAGCCTGATTCATGTTGTCTGTGAAGTTCTAAAATGCAAAGAAGTCGAGGTCCCCCCATGCTTGTTTTGTCACCGTTCATGTTAGAAAATGAACCGTTGTTGCTAAAACAATGATGTAGTAAAACGGGATAAAAGATAAAAGATGATAATTCTGTTTTCGCTGTAAAAGAAAAGATTGAATTGAAATAAACACACACACGGCTTCATGGATTAAACAGAATTCCTCAGTATTTTGTATTAGAATGATTGTGTCATTATTGTGTCATGTCATTATTATGGCAATGTTAGGCCTATTCATAGAATTACAATGACATCACTTGAATAGCAGGGCACCATATTGTACGGATAGACTAATCCCTCACTAACAAGAAACCGCCCACCGCTATGTGGGCCAGCCAGACCCCCCACCACGGGGCGCCTCCCCTCGCTGCACCTGCACCGTCACAACTGCTGTCTGTTCTGGCCCCACGTGTTTGTTTTCATAAGTTTTGCTCCATATCTAGGAAACGGCTACACTGACTGATTTTAAAAATGCCTATACACATAATAATAAGCTCAACTCAAAAAAGCGTGAAAGTGCTCTTTTAACAAAAAGAAAGGACAATGTTTAAAATTTAAATAAGATTTATCCCAGAAATTTGCGTCATTATAATCTGATTTTCACCAGTTGTTTACAATGAAAAAAACAAACAAAAAAAAAAAAAAAGTTTTTTTTAAATAAAAAATAAGTCAGAAAATAATGAGCCTTATACGTGGTACAGGGCTGCCAACTTTTGACTGCAAGAAAGCATGAGATTCAGTGTTGCCAGTTGTCGCAAGACTGTCAGAACAAATGCTATCCCCCTTATAAAAACCATCTCCAGGGTTTCTGGTTCTGGCTCTCTGCAATGATGTCAATCATATGCATTTACTCCTGTGCGTGTAAGCTTTTCATCCGCTAGCCAGCGATGCTTTTTGTGAATATGTATCGCTTCATATGTAATATCTCGATTATATATATACACATTGAACCACGACATAGGCTACATCTAGCTAGATAGATAGAAAGATCCCTAGCTAGCTAGGAATACAAAATAGCTATGGCTCATCTTCCTAGTTAGCGAGTGATCTAAATGGCAAATGTCAGGCATTTATATAGCACCTTTATCCAAAGCGCAGTACAATTGATGCTTCTCCATTCACCCATTCATACACACACTCACACACACTCCAGCTCATCAGGAGCATTTGGGGGTTAGGTGTCTTGCTCAGGGACACTTCGACACAGCCCGGGCAGGGATCGAACCGGCAACCCTCCGACTGCCAGACGACCCATAGTATTACAATGACATCACTTGAATAGCAGGGCACCTGGCTGTTTCGCTAGCCAGCTATTCATTAGCTTGCTAGCTAGGGAGCTGACTTAAGTCTATCTGCCTAACATTAGATGTCCTGCTTATCTACTCTCTACCTAGATTTAATGCTGAATGGTTAGCTATCCGTTTCGCAAACTAGCTAACGGGACTGATATTAGTCCACTGAGAGATGAACACTAGCTATCTCTGTCGCCATCTTAAACTGTAGGGGAAATGGCAATCTATATGTTTCGCTAACTTACATAAACAGGAGTAAATAAATGCTTACTGCTAGAGGAATGACCGAGCGTATGCCGTTCACAAAAAGACACGCTAGCCAGTCCTCCTCCAGTGATTGAAGGAAAAACCTTTTAATTCTTGTTCTGTTCTGCCGAAGAACACTTTTGTTTTTGCAGGCTTGCATCCTTCAGATCACAGTGACTTTGGTTTGGCAACAAACCATGTGTTCCAGTTGCAGTGCTTAGCAATATTTTTTTTACATTACATTATTGGCATTTGGCAGACGCTCTTATCCAGAGCGACGTACAACAAAGTGCATACCCATAACCAGGGATAAGTTCGCTGAAAGACCCTAGAGGGAAGTACAATTTCAACTGCTACGTGTACAACAAAGATAAGGACGAGGGCCTTTTTTTTTTTTTTTTTTATGAGACAAAGAAACAAACAAACAGAGCAAAAGTGACCAAAGTTAACTATCCAAACACCGCTTACCTAGCCAACTAAAAATTCCGATACACAAAGCAAGTCACAGAGACAACAATTAAGATTCACAGGGAGGTAGGGAGGGATGGGGAGAGGTGCTGCTTGAAGAGGTGTGTCTTCAGCTTGCGCTTGAAGATGGGGAGAGTTTCTACAGTTCTGACCTCAACGGGGAGTTCGTTCCACCACCGTGGAGCCAGAACAGACAGTAGGTGTGAGCGTGATGTGGAGGTTCGGAGAGGGGGAGGTGCCAAGCGGCCTGTGGAGGCTGAACGAAGAGGTCTGGCAGGGGTGTAGGGTGTGATGATTTTTTGTAGATAAGCTGGGAAGACCCCTTAACTGCTTGGAAGGCTAGCACCAATGTTTTGAATTTGATGCGAGCCATGACAGGCAGCCAGTGGAGGGAAGTAAGCAGGGGGGTGACGTGTGAGTATTTGGGAAGGTTGAAGACCAGACGAGCTGCTGCATTCTGGATGAGTTGAAGGGGTCTGATGGCAGACGCTGGGAGGCCAGCCAAGAGGGAATTGCAGTAGTCCAGGCGGGACAGAACCATCGCTTGGACCAGGAGCTGGGTCGAGTAGGGAGTGAGAAAGGGGCGGATTCTCCGTATGTTGTATAGGAAGAACCTGCATGACCGGGTCAATGTGCGGGCGATATGTGTAATTATACCATGTAATTCTACTTTTAATATCTGTGACTTAATATGGAATGAATATACAATGAATATACAAGTCCCTTTCAAGATTCAGTGGTGATTTACTGTCTTGAACAATCTGTTCTTCAACAATACACGCAATGCTTAGTGGGGGTAGACATTTACAATGTAAACGGTAAATGGCATGTACAATTGTAAAATTAGAACTGCGATGGAGGGCTGATTGTATCCCAGAATGCCCCACTATGGCCACACGTGGTCTTCTACAACGTTACACGGTAACACAGGCATGCGGGTCCTAATTGTAGTTTTTCTCCAGTTATTAGAAGCTTTGACCAATTTTTGCTGACCTGTTCGCAGGGCTAAAGAAAATTCTAGCCATGCTGACATTGAATTTTGGGAGTGAATCAGAAAAGCAGATGAGGAAGTATGAAATCATGCATAATGTGAACATGGTAAAGATGCAATACTACTGCTTGTAACGTTTCCAATATTTACAGTGTCTTATTTCAGTTATTGTTATATTTGCATTGGCCGTAATAATCAACTGTTTGCCTTCATTAGTAATGCAAGGCATTTGGGGCCAGGTAGCTGTAGTGGAGTACAGGCACGCTGTAGCATGGGCGAGTGGCCGTCCTGGCTCGTGGTGGCATGCTTGGTTGGAATTTTATACCACTCACAATGAAACTGAGGGTCAAAAACCCTTGCAACAAAACTTACAAGAGTGAATGAATACGTTTTGGTTAGGGCTGTCACGATTCTTTGCATAACTCAAATTATTCCATAACAAAAAATCCTTTATTATAATTTTTTTCACCAAAGCTTCTTCTTCTGGAAGTTCATTCATCATGGCATCAGCCCCAGTGAAAAAAGCAGAATTTCTAAAAGCAGAGCCTGCTCTCCACACAGGACAACACCAATATGCTGCAACATCTAGAGAGGAAACATCCATTCAAGGAGGCGACAGACCCAGATATCGAGAGGTGAATTTTCTGTTTACATTAGCTCATTAACATTAGCCAACTACAAAAGAGAGATTTCTTACAGTGACTTTTCGAAAGATTCACCCTTTAATAACTTGGCGGTTATGTGTCAAGAAAATAGATATAAATCAGTGTTTCCTCTGTAGATTGCTCCAACTGATGTTATAAAGCACTCATTTGAATCTAAGAAAAAAATCAACTCTTATTCCTCGACTGACTGACTGACTTCATAAAGCATGTAAGTTTTCCCATTTGATGGTTTAAGATGAAACATTGATATCACTTTGAAAAATACTGACTGGACTTGTCTCAGGGAAATTGAAGCTGTATCTTTGTATGCCCCATAGATGCTTAAAAAAAAAATTAAAAAAAACATTGACAATCAAGTAGGTATGCAAAATACTATCATAAACAACAGGAATGGAAAAGAAAATCTACAAAAAACTGAATAGTCCTCTAAGCTTTGGTTATAAACAGCATCCTTGTGAAACAGCTGTCTGTCAAGAGGTGATTCTCCACATATCCCCCAATTTACCACCATTTGTGTGAGTAGCTCAGTGATCCTGGATCTATAAAATGTGAATAAATTTAATAAAACTAAATGATTATTAATTTAATCATTTCAGACATATACAATCATTTGAGAAATATATACCTGCTATGTGCCTTTGAAAAGGAAAGAGGCTAAACTAAATTGATTCACCTGACCTGTAGAACTGAAAATAAGTACTGTTACTTGGATTCCTTTATGACATTTATTGTTACATCTGCATTAGAATGTTCACTTAAGAACATTCTAATCACATATTTGTGATGTTATTGATGTACCTATGTACCTGAAAAGCAATCACGTTACCTGACCTCCTTTAAGCAATAATCTTTAAATGAGCTGTGGACTAATATATTTGTATGAGACTCAGATTAATGTGGTGGTTATTTGCATTCAAAGTACAGGGATGGAATGGAAACATGTTAGGTTTATGGGAAGTAGCAGCCGCCGTGATTCTATAACGATTGTACATTTATCGTTGCCAGAAAAAGCAGAAAAACATAAGTCTTGCTGATTTTCCGTAGAGATACGGAAGTTGGGCCTGACCGGAAAGCGGGTTCTTCCGTGGAGTGGCGAGCGAACAGAAAGAATTGCAAGCATCTAACGTTACGTGTTAGCTAACTTAGCTATTAATATCCTTGTAGTGAATAAATCACCCGTGTCTTTGAAACAAGTAATTGAATACATAATCCCTCCTTGTTGTGATCGGTTAATAAACGGCGAGAAAGTTAGCAATACATGTTTTTAAACGGCGAGCTATACCGAGGTTAGGCCCGTTCCAGCATAACGCTGGACCGTAGCGTAGGCAGGGTCCAATCACCGCACCCAAATGTCTCTAACCTTTATAAAAATAATAAACGACACACGAAATCGACAAACGACTTGTATTTCGTCATTGAACTGATACGGATACAAAGATACACACACTGCCGAAGGAGAAAACTACAATGTAGCTTGCTAAACTAGCTAGCTAACAATTTAACGTTAGCTATCAAATGCTAACGTTAGCAGCATGCTACGCCACGTAGCTAGCTAGCAGATAGAGCTAGGCTACTAGAATTAAATAGTTAACAGATACATTTATCAGCTTTGCGTTGCGTGTCTGTCTGCATCTGGTTGTTACCAACATAAAGTATCGTAACGTTTCTAATCGTCAACTAAATGTATATTTGTTACCGACATTTGTCATCTCTAAACTGCTGTACTAGTTAGATGGCAAGCTTGGACCCAACAGGTGACGCTAGCTCCTAAACGCTAGCTAGCTAATTGCCGGCATCCCAGTTAGGTAGCTGCAACGTTAGCTATTTAAGGTAGTTAACCAACCAGTGACCTGAAAAACATGATCCGTACGAACTAACCGAACACCCTGCAAACGTAGCTAGTGAACTAGCCTTTTATTCTGTTGCGTCTGAGTGTGACATTAGCTATGGGTGAATAACTTTAATGTTAAGTTAGCTAGTCTAACGTTAGCTGGCTGGTTTGCAAGCTGTGGCATGTTCCAAGTAACCTCACCAAATCAATGTTTCCATGGGTACAGGCAGTTAATAGTCCACTTAGCTAGCTATCCTATTCACTTTTCATCAGGTTGTCGGCTGACTTACTGAGTAAGCTAACTACTAGCTAACAAATATCACAGCACAAGTTTTTTTTTTTTTTTTTTTTAAGGCAAAAGAGGCGACACCCAATGACACCATCCCGTTATTCTTTAGTTTATGTACCAATCTAGCCACACAGGCCTTTCATATTTCATATTTTAACTTCAAAAACAATTTAATCCAAAATCATACACAGTTAATCGCAACCCGATTACGTGTATTTACTAAATGCCAGTAAGGAGTTTTTCACTTGTTGTTCGTCCATTTCCGTCATCAAATAGCTCGGTACTCGCTGCCGCTCGCCTGCTGGCTAATTACTTAACCTTGTTCATTTGGTGTCTTCGTTATGCGAAGTACGTTTCGCATACAATTCAATCTGGGGTGTAGCAAACATCTATGGTTATATTATAATGAAAAACAGTTATTGAAAATGTATAAAAAATCATACTTATTTACCGTTTATGTCTCTATCGGGTGTCTTCGTTTTCCTTCTCTTTTCCTGTCCGACCTAACGCCCCGCCCCCTTCGACACTGCCACGCAGATAACACCCGCCTATTCCAGTCATACTGGTCCAATAGCAAACCTGCATGGTATGAATAGCAGGGACGTTATTCAATCGCTAAAGGGTCGAGTCACCTTACTCGTTTTTCACAGACACGCTACAATGATAGGGCGGAAGTGTGACGCCCAAGCTGTGCTAAAACAGTCCAATCAAAGAGCTAGACCGGAGACAGAATTGTCCCTGCTACCACTGAAAAATATCAGACCTTCAGTTCCTTGCGCGGTGTTGCTGAACCCAGGGACTGATTTTAGGTCCATCTTATTATTCAGTTATTTTGAAGAGGCACACATGAACATATAAGTTAATATTATTATATTATGTTAAGAATATTTTTGCTGTGAAGCACTCACCTTTAACAGAATAGTCACAAATGAATTGTAGCTGATAGCAGGACAAGCATGGCACATCCTGACCCAGTATAGTCAACAGTTCAGCCAAACCAGACCTTCTAAAAGGAGCAGCAGTAAAAACACAAGGTCCCCATAGACCCAAGATGACTCCAAGGTGTGTGGCATACAAGCAAAAAAATAAAAGATCACTACATATTTTAATGACAATAACAAATAAATCATATGAAAAGGAAAACCAAAATAAAGAGAGAAAATCGAAGACAAAACTGCCAAAATGATTCTGTCCACCTGAATCAAATGGGTCATTAAACTAGCAGCCTTTTCTGCACTTTAAACCAGGACAGGCATTGTCCTCCATGCACAACTTGCTGTCAATGAGTATGCCCACTTCTTTTAAATCATGTCTGTCTAATGGCATAAAGAAATTGAATTGTTACATTCAATAAGTAAGATGGGTCTCCAACTTGCAATGCACGGTGATACACCATTCGCAAATTATTACCAATGGTCTAAGAGTGGGCCAAAATGACCTTTGCTCTGCCAGGGACAAGTTTGGTCGGTTTGGTCATTAATTTCTCTCCGTAACAAGGCAGGGACCCACTGCCCATTCATAGTTATCAGCAAACCATGTGTCGGTCTTCCAATTAGCACCAGTGCTCTGCTGCATGGTTCTGTTACACCATTGTACAGTCTGTAAAAGGCATTCAGGACGCAGCTTACATGGCTGTAGCTTACTAGGCAAAACTAGCAATTCACAATTGGGGAGGGTAATATGAGTGTAGACCAGGGCTGTCCAACTCTCTTCCCGGAGATTGACTAGGTTTCTCACTCCAACCCCAAGAAAGCACACCTCACCCAACAGAGAGAGAGAGCTTGTTGAGCTAGTAGTAGAATCAGATGTGCCAATTAAGGGTTGAAACGGAAGCCAACTGGACAGTGGACCACCAAGAACTGGGCTGGGAAGGCCTGGTTTAGAAAATGATAATCAGGAGGTGTAGCATGTGCAGTTTACAACAGTCTAAAGCACTACTGGTAGACCGCATAAGCATAGGGGTTTTGGCCATGTAATGGAAAAGTTACCTTCATCAGTTGATGAAATCAATAAACTGAATGATATCCCATACCTTTAAGATAGCTAATAATGCTTGTGTACAAGTACTCACATTAATGAAGAGTGGTTTGAATCAATATTTATAGTTTAATGACAAACAGGTTACCAACAAAAAGACATCAAATCATCCAGTCACCACACTTTAAATTTGGAATCTTGCAGTTACTGCTCTCCTCCAGCAGATGGAAGTGTGATCGTGCTGGGGTCATAGTAGTTTTCACTGATGAGGAGGAAGGCCTTCTGCCTCTCGATGTTATGATCAACTTCTCAGCTTCCCTGCGAGCCCACTGCCTCATACTAATAACAGAAAGAATAGACTGGGTTTTACCACTCCAATTTGGCTAACAGAATAAACATTTAATTTAATAAAGTACAATGAAAACATGTCCAACTTGACTGCGCTTTATATACATACATATTATATAAATATTTAATCACTATTTAACACTGCTTCAAGTACAATCACAGCATCAAAATGTGATAGAACAATTACATAAAATAAAGTGATTATAAAGTTAATATAACTAACTGAAGCAGCCGCAAGTTAAACATTTTAACCATTTTTGTGTGTTGCTCACACAATGCACAAAGACATTAGACCTTATATTCAATTAAACAGCGTTCAATTTATTCATTTTGGCCAACTGGTTTTGCATCAGAATAAATAAGCACTGCTATGAACAACATGTTATAAGGATAATATTTAATTTATATATTCAATAAAGGTACCGCCTTGGCTACAAAGGGAGACTGGTTCTGACACGAATTAGGATAAGACTGTATGGAGGTTTAATGTGTACACATGAATAAGCAAACACAGACACTGTACCGTTGCTTTGATAGCTATGCAGCTATATATAATAATATAAACATTCTAAGCCAGAGCTGCCCTACCCTGTTCCTGGAGATCTACCTTCCTGTCAGTTCTCCTCAAAGCACACTCACTCAACAG
>NW_026911337.1:0-13376 GCF_963692335.1 Osmerus eperlanus | reverse complement strand
GAGAGAGAGAGAGGGGGGGGTGGGGAGTGTGCTAGGGGAGGACAAAAAAAATCAGGGAAATTATAAGAGACTGAAGTCAATATCGTTTGTCATCTCTGATATGATTTCCAATCTACAGAATCCTTCCAGGTGCAAATTGCTGTGCGCTGGGCTAATCAGCCCGCTGTGTTGAGAGTGGTTGCATTAATGAGGGAGGAGACAAGCTGTCTGCTTGGGGGAGGAGTCAAGCTGTCTGCTGGGGGAGGAGTCAAGCTGTCTGCTGGGGGGAGAGTCAAGCTGTCTGCTGGAGGGAGGAGTCAAGCTGTCTGCTGGGGGGAGGAGTCAAGCTGTCTGCTGGGGGGGGAGGAGTCAAGCTGTCTGCTGGGGGGAGGAGTCAAGCTGTCTGCTGGGGGGAGGAGTCAAGCTGTCTGCTGGGGGAGGAGACAAGCTGTCTGCTGGGGGGAGGAGTCAAGCTGTCTGCTGGGGGGAGGAGTCAAGCTGTCTGCTGGGGGAGGAGACAAGCTGTCTGCTGGGGGGAGGAGTCAAGCTGTCTGCTGGGGGGAGGAGTCAAGCTGTCTGCTGGGGGGAGGAGTCAAGCTGTCTGCTGGGGGGGAGGAGTCAAGCTGTCTGCTGGGGGGAGGAGTCAAGCTGTCTGCTGGGGGGAGGAGTCAAGCTGTCTGCTGGGGGGAGGAGACAAGCTGTCTGCTGGGGGGAGGAGTCAAGCTGTCTGCTGGGGGGAGGAGTCAAGCTGTCTGCTGGGGGGGAGGAGTCAAGCTGTCTGCTGGGGGGAGGAGTCAAGCTGTCTGGAGGAGTGGAGGCCTTCCCTCTGTGGAGAAAACAAAACCACTCGTTTAACATTTTAATTTAAACGTTAAATCTTTGAACACAGCAAGCTCTTATATCCTGCGTTCCCAAACGGCCTGCCCTAACCCTGGTTGTCTAAATTGAAATAATATAATTGTTCTTCTAATAGGGAGTTGGAGTGTTCCCGCATGGGAACACAGTCAGCCCACATCGGCAAGCTTTTCCCTGGCTCAGATTTAGGGAATTATTTCACAGCGACTCAACCGGTGCCAAATGAACTCCAGATTACAATAATACCAGCAATGAAGGCCGCATAAACACTGCATGCAGCACACTGGCACCAGGTTAATCTCCCTCCCTCCCTCTCCATTCAATCTCCATCTCCCTCAGTCTGTCTGTCTCGCTCTCTCTTTTCTCCCTTTCCTGTTCACGCTCCATCTCCATCTCTCTCTCTCTCTCTCTCTCTCTCTCTCTCTCTCTCTCTCTCGCTCTCTCTCTCTGTCACTGCTTGACAGTGCTGGTCAGGGGTGTCAGCCTTCACGGTGTCCCGGCCCGTATCCATCACCAGTTGGCCAAGGCTACCCTGACACACATCCAATACCAATATCACCAACGACTAAGGCTACCCTGACACACACCCCATAGCCCACCAGCAGCTGCCTGGACAGGGGTGAGTAACACAGCAGTTTGGAGGACAGACCCTGACAGTGAATCAGAGCAGGAGCAGAGGAGGAGATATGAGGAGGAGACATGAGGAGGACATATGAGGAGGAGACATGAGGAGGAGATATGAGGAGGAGATATGAGGAGGACATATGAGGAGGAGACATGAGGAGGACATATGAGGAGGAGACATGAGGAGGAGATATGAGGAGATATGAGGAGAGATATGAGGAGGAGAGACAGAAGAGGAGCCGAGTGTAGAGAGGGAGATAAAAGAGAGATACAGGGAGGCAGATAGACAAGGAGGCCCCCCTGCTCTACCCCCCCTGCTCTCCCTCCCCCCCTCCTCTCCCCCCCTGCTCTCCCCCCCTCCTCTCCCCCCCTGCTCTCCCTCCCCCCCTGCTCTCCCCCCCCCTGCTGTTTATGTGTTCAGTACGTGTGTGTGTGTGTACATTCCTGATGCAGCAATCGCTCAAGGCCCAGGGCCCCCCCCACACCCCCTCTCACAACACACACCGCCTCCACACACACACACTCCGCACACACAGTACTTGGAAGAAAAAAAAACTTAAAAAGTGTGTCCGTGGGAGCTTGTTTTCAGACTAAGTCTGCGTGGGCATCAGAGGAGAGAACACCGCGGAACACTACGGAACACTACGGAACACTACGGAACACCACAAGACGACCCAGCAAAGCCCCGTCATGTGTGTCCCTCCCACACTCACACACTGGATCAGCGGGCAGACAAGCTCCTGTCTTAGTATGATTAGACTGGATTATGGAGATGTGAGAGGGGGTGAGCAGGACGGGGGGGGGAGCAGGACGGGGGGGGGAGCAGGACGGGGGGGAGCAGGACGGGGGGGAGCAGGACGGGGGGGGAGCAGGACGGGGGGGAGCAGGACGGGGGGGGGAGCAGGACGGGGGGGAGCAGGACGGGGGGGGGGAGCAGGACGGGGGGGGGGAGCAGGACGGGGGGGGGGAGCAGGACGGGGGGGGAGCAGGACGGGGGGGGGAGCAGGACGGGGGGGGAGCAGGACGGGGGGGGGGAGCAGGACGGGGGGGAGCAGGACGGGGGGGGGAGACAGGACGGGGGGGGGGAGCAGGACGGGGGGGGGAGCAGGACGGGGGGGGGGGAGCAGGACGGGGGGGGGAGCAGGACGGGGGGGGGAGCAGGACGGGGGGGGGAGCAGACGGGGGGGGGGAGCAGGACGGGGGGGGGGAGCAGGACGGGGGGGGAGCAGGACGGGGGGGGGGAGCAGGACGGGGGGGGGAGCAGGACGGGGGGGGGGAGCAGGACGGGGGGGGGGGAGCAGGACGGGGGGGAGCAGGACGGGGGGGGGGGAGCAGGACGGGGGGGGGAGCAGGACGGGGGGGGAGCAGGACGGGGGGGGGGGGAGCAGGACGGGGGGGGGGAGCTGGACGGGGGGGGAGCAGGACGGGGGGGAGCAAACGATCCCGCAAACGATCTCTCGTTTTGCGGGGGAAGAGTAAATTGGTTAGGCTACTTTGATGTTCTTGTGGTGGGAGGATGGGAGGATAGGAGGATACGGAGGGAGGAATGGGAGGAGGAAGGAGGGTGAGAGGAAGGAGGTGAAGGGAGCATGGAGAGGAGGATGGAGGGAGGATGGAGAGAGCATGGAGAGAGGATGGAGAGAGGATGGAGGGAGGATGGAGAGAGGATGGAGGGAGGATGGAGGGAGGATGGAGGGAGATGGAGGGAGGATGGAGAGAGGATGGAGGGAGGATGGAGAGAGGATGGAGGGAGGATGGAGAGAGCATGGAGAGAGGATGGAGAGAGGATGGAGGGAGGATGGAGAGAGGATGGAGGGAGGATGGAGGGAGGATGGAGGGAGGATGGAGGGAGGATGGAGAGAGGATGGAGGGAGGATGGAGAGAGGATGGAGGGAGGATGGAGGGAGGATGGAGGGAGGATGGTGGGAGGATGGAGAGAGGATGGAGGGAGGATGGAGGGAGGGAGGATGGAGGGAGGACGGAGGGAGGACGGAGGGAGGATGGAGATGGAGGGAAATGTAGGATAGAGGGAGGATAGAGGGAGGATAATGAGAGGATAGGAAGGGGGAGCGTCTGGTGTGTGTGTGGGTGCTTGAGAGCGTTGTGAGAATCTGACTTTTATTTTGGGCCCAGGAGAGGATCCATGTCAGTCTGGGTGAGAAACACCCTGTGGTGATCTCTGCAGGTAACAAAGCCTGCATACTCTCTCTCTCCCTTTCTCTCTCTCTTCATCCCAGCCCACGGTAATCCATCTCCTGGTACAAGGACCTGCAGCAAGCCAACGAACATCTCCACACACACACACACACACACACACACACACAGACACACACGCGGTCTCTGAGACAGGGGGATTACAGCTGTGTTTAAGGTGGACTGATCTGTTCCAGGTCAGAGAAGAGGATTACAGCTTTCATCACCGACAGCCCAAGACGAGGATGTGTGTGTGTGTGTGTGCGAGTATGTATGTATATCCGTGTGTGCGAGCAGATTGCAACATCCGGGATCCGAGAAGGGTCCAAATGCTTTCCTCTCTCAGACCCCAGGCTGTGATTGTATGACTGATCTGCATTTATGACTGCCTGCAGCCACACCTGGATGAGAGGGGCCTGAGGAGAGAGGTCTGCAGTTGGACCCTTCTCGGAGAAGTGAGATGCAATCAGAATTTTTTCGGCTCAAAATTCTTTTGTTCAAATTTTTGGGATCTGAATTTCACCATTAGAATTTGGGCAGGCTGAAATTTGTTCTATTCACATTTTTGAAGCTTGGATACAATTGTATAACATTTTGGGGATCTGCGTTTTACTGTTCGAATTTGAGAAACCAAAATTTCGGAACCGTGAATTTTTGGATTTTTGGATTATTATTTTTTTACATTGAAATAAATTCATATTTCAATTTTAAAGAGGTGAATTCAAAACCAACACATTCGGTGGTGTTTAAATGTCTATATCAATAGACATTTAAATCGATTACCACCGAATTCACATATGAATATATATTTAAAAATACATTTTTTAAAAATCCCCCAAAATTGAGTCTATCAAATTCGAGGCAAAACATTTAGAGCGTAAAAAATTTGCGGCCAAAAATTTGAGCCTATCAAATTCGAGCCGAAAAGATTTGAGGCCAAAAAATTCAGATTGCAACATCCGGGATGCATTGACGCTCTACCTATCCATGATATCCCGCATGTTGCAATCAGAACTTTTTAAGCTCGAATTTGAGCAACCCGCCCCCCACCCCCCCCCCCAATGGTCAACCACAACATGGACACATGACGTGCCGCGTTTGGCGCCCTCTTCTGGTAGAGCGTTTGAAACTCAAGGACAGCGGGAGGGGTAATTTAATTGGATGCACTTGGGAGATTGCCGCCCCCTTCATCATGCCGTCCTGGGCGGCTGCCTGTCGCCTAAAGGAAGGACCGGCACTGCACACATGTTACAAGTCAGACTGCAGCTGGTCTATGAATGCGTAGCCTGACATTAACAACATTTTATAGTTGGCTCCTGTTGTTGTCTCCAGTCAAAGTCTTTCAGGCAGTTTCAAAGTTTGAAAGGTGCGATATCCCATCCCCTTCTTCTAATGATTGATCTCATAGTGAATCATTGGATTTGGTCGCAACAGTTCCTTTCAATGTAGTCTACCACCCATGAAAAATAGCCCATTGTCTTTCTCCAAATGTTTGGGTGTTTGATATTAGTTTAAACGATAGTACACACGCTCCAGCTGCAACCAACGCACAGAAACTTTCTCCAGAAACTGTCCCCAGAAACTGTCCCCAGAAACTTTCTCCAGAAACTGTCCCCAGAAACTTTCTCCAGAAACTGTCTCCAGAAACTGTCCCCAGAAACTGTCCCGAGAAACTTTCTCCAGAAACTGTCCCCAGAAACTGTCCCCAGAAACTGTCCCCTCTTTAGGTGATATTCTACGGTGGAATGACAGACCAAGAATAAAAAAGACAATGCCTTTTTAAGTAAAAATCTTGCAATTTTATTTGCATATAAAGGCAGCTAAATATATCACAATAAACTGACAGAGCAGGCCTAACCCTTCTGAGAAAAGGGAGACTAACAGAGAGAGAAAGATATATAGTATATATATGGAGAGAAACAGATACAGATGGAGAGAGGAGAAATGGAGAGAGGAGAGATGGAGAGAGAGGAGAGATGGAGAGAGGAGAGAGAAGAGATAGATGAAGAGAGGGATGGAGAGAGAGGAGAGATGGAGAAGGGAGAGATGGAGAGAGAGGAGAGATGGAGAGAGGAGAGATGGAGAGAGGAGAGATGGAGAGATGGAGAGAGAGGAGAGATGGAGAGATGGAGAGAGGAGAGATGGAGAGAGGAGAGATGGAGAGATGGAGAGAGGAGAGATAGATGAAGAGAGGGATGGAGAGAGAGGAGAGATGGAGAAGGGAGAGATGGAGAGATGGAGAGAGAGGAGAGATGGAGAGATGGAGAGATGGAGAGATGGAGAGAGGAGAGATAGATGAAGAGAGGGATGGAGAGAGAGGAGAGATGAAGAGAGATAGACATGGAGAGAGAAGGAGAGAGAGAGATAGAGAGCATTAAAGGAGCATTTACAGCGGCAAAGTTGAGACTGTTGGCAACATTTTTTGTGCGAGCAAGATTGCATTTATACACAGTGCAAAATTAGAAAGAAAAAAACAATAAAAAACACTGTCAGATCCACGGTTTAAAAAGACGACTTAACCAAGTTCAGGCAAGCGTGTCGCACAGAAGAAGAAGACGACCATCGCCTGTCTGCTCAGGATACAAGCCTGAAAACGAGACATCACTTCCTGTCCAAGACATAATTTCCTGTCCAAGACATCATTTCCTGTCCAAGACAAACTTCTAAGCTATGATGGGATTAGATAACCAAACAGTAAGAAAACATCTGATGGCAAATTAACAGAGATCATACCATCGTACACGCGTAAAAAAAAAAGCTTTCAACCAACACAAACAACTATAAGTACAGATGTTGAAGAACATATATATATATAATATAATATATATAGAGAGGCTTTTTTTTCTTCCAAATTGATCACTGAAGGAGAACTGACAGCCTTTGCTAGGTAGCGGATATCGCTCTGTGTTTGGTGAGTGGAGGATTCTGGGTAATAAATAAGAACGATGGCTCTCCGAGCAGAGAAGAGAGGCTCTAGCT
This sequence comes from Osmerus eperlanus, assembly GCF_963692335.1. Lineage (NCBI taxonomy): Eukaryota > Metazoa > Chordata > Actinopteri > Osmeriformes > Osmeridae > Osmerus > Osmerus eperlanus. Next base: position 6,746 of record NW_026911337.1, on the reverse strand, counting down.
GACAACGTTTAAGCTAGTTTAAGGCAGCGGCCCTGTCAGCCAATAAGAAAGCAGAACTGGACAGAAATATCCAGAGAATAAAACTAAAAAAAGTAACGTAAAAAGAAACACTAAGATCATACAAATAAACATTGGCGTCCAATACCCAAGTGTCCGGGCAACACAAACACAAACCGCTAAAATAAAATTTAACAAATTCACAAAGCGTTGTTTTATCTTACAGATCCAACTGATTTTTCTTAACAGCCAGACTGTTTAACTATGTAGACCCCCCCTCTCCTCCCTCCCCCCTCTCCTCCCTCCCCCCCCCCCCCACAGCTTTACAAGATACCAACCATTTTTTTAAGAAACAGCAGAAATCTTCTGACTTGATAGAAAAGAAAACTTGGTAGTTTACTCTGGCTCTCACCACCCCCCTCCACCCTCCTCCCCCTCCACCCCCCTCCTCCCCCAGCCAGGGTCAGGGGTCAGGGGTCAGTCTCAGGAGCTGGTGGGGTTGGGGAGGTCGAACACGATGGGGGGATTGGTAGGCTGGAAGCTGACGGTGCAGGTGGAGGCATTGATGAACGTGGTGAAGCCGTCCGTCATGATGCCGTAGCCTGGCAACGGGAGACACAGAGGATGACATCATCAGCATGCGCCAGTGGGATGCAGGAAGCATGCATGTTGGCTGGAGTGGGGTGGGGTGTGGTGGGGCAGGGGCGGGGTGGGGCTGGGGCGGGGTGGGGCAGGGGCGGGGTGGGGCAGGGGCGGGGTGGGGCTGGGGTGGGGCAGGGGCGGGGTGGGGCTGGGGCGGGGTGGGGCAGGGGCGGGGTGGGGCAGGGGCGGGGTGGGGCTGGGGTGGGGCAGGGGCGGGGTGGGGCTGGGGTGGGGCAGGGGTGGGGTGGGGCTGGGGTGGGGCAGGGGCGGGGTGGGGCTGGGGGGGTCAGGGTGGGGCTGGGGGGGTCAGGGGCAGGAACCCTCATCACTCATGTTTGTTTTGTCCAGTGGACCGGACAGGCTGGTCATTTTGATGATGTCACAGGTCATCGACCTCATGAACGACCTCAGTAACTCAAGTTACGTAAGTTATAGCTATATATACATATATATATATATATATGTATATATATATATATAACTACAACACTCTAGTTAGGTAAGTTATAGTTATATATATATATATATAACTATAACAATCAAGACAACCTTGTTGGGACATGCCTGTTCGTTAATGGTCATTTTACCTAAACATTATGTTCGGTAAAATGAAAACTCTTTAAAACTCTCTTTCCCCCCTGGGTCTCTGGGAGATGAGACGGCAGACCAGTGACATCATCAACATGCGCCACAGACAGCACACCTATTGGCACTAAGATGGTGGGGTGATGACATCATCAGCATGCGCCGCAGGCGGGGGGGACTGACCTTCGTGGATGCCTCCGAAGGCGTGCAGCTTGGGCCTCACCCTCCTCTGCACCGTGTTCAGCAGCTCCACGCAGCCCACCCTCTGCAGATCCTTAGGAACCCAGTCCCTGAAGCCTGCTCACGCACACACACACACACACACACGCACACACACACACACACGCACGCACACACGCACGCACGCACGCATGCACGCACACACACACATTAGACAGATGTCTTTAGTATCATTAGAATCATTAGTATCAGGACCCAGTCACAGATGGATTTGCAATCACTCTCCCTGCCCCTGCCTCTACCTGCCTCTACCTTCTCTCTCCCTGCCTCTACCTCCTCTCTCCCTGCCTCTACCTCCTCTCTCCCTGCCTCCACCTCCTCTCTCCCTGCCTCCACCTCCTCTCTCCCTGCCTCCACCTCCTCTCTCCCTGCCTCCACCTCCTCTCTCCCTGCCTCTACCTCCTCTCTCCCTGCCTCTACCTCCTCTCTCCCTGCCTCCACCTCCTCTCTCCCTGCCTCCACCTCCTCTCTCCCTGCCTCCACCTCCTCTCTCCCTGCCTCCACCTCCTCTCTCCCTGCCTCTACCTCCTCTCTCCCTGCCTCCACCTCCTCTCTTCCTGCCTCCACCTCCCCTCTCCCTGACCATTTCTCCCTCCTCTCTCTTCTCCGTCTCCTCAATCGTTCCCAGCATCTGTCACACTGCTGTGAAATTGAGTTTCCATGTAATCAGGCCTGAGCAGGCCAGGCAGGGCGAGCAGGCCAGGCAGGGCGAGCAGGCCAGGGGAAGGAAATCACTCAATAACACCAGGAGGACAAAGACCTCGCCACGGCAACAACACTAAACTAAATCACTGTGTGCCGAAGGAGTAAACAAAAATATTCTACAGAAGGTGAAAGCAGCATGCTCCATATTGGATGTCAAAGACATGACAGTCAAGTGGATGTAACACATGGACATCGACTAGGCAACACACACACACACACAGATGTAATCGTAACAAACACACAGACATATGTAACCATAACACACACACACAGATATGTAACAAACGCACACAAACAGATGTGATTAACACACACTCACACACACTTGAGTAAAATAACACACATTCACTCACACGTACACACACACACACACACACACAACCTTATCCCAATGCATAGCAAGTGTAAGGTATTCATATTGATATGAACTCTGATATGAACCCTGCTCCCGCAGCCGTGGGCATGCGGGAGCAGGGATTGGTTAACTGGCTCACCAAGGGGCGGGCCATGGGTCATGAGGATGTCGACGCCCTCGGGGACCTGGTTCCACTTATCCAGCAGAGACTGTCCTCGGGGCAGGTTGAAGCCCCACCCGTTAAACCACGGGGTCCTGCAGGGACAGACAGAGAGACAAAACAAGTTCACTTAAAACAGAGATACAAAACACATCCTCGATTAGACACTGAGAGACGAAACTAATGCAGTTAAACACAGGTATTATTACAGGGATCATTACAGTGTGGTTATTTCCCAGTGAGAGGACAGGTTGTGTTCAGAGCTCCTGGTTGGGATGATTATATTAGAACACATCACCAGACATTAACCTCCACACACATCCAAAAACTGATTCTCATGTCACACACACACACACCAGTGAAACCAGAAGAAAATCTGAGATGTTATCATCTGACTGAAACACCCCTCTCCTCTCCCCCCCACCCTCTCCACCCCTCTCCTCCTCTCCCCTCTCCTTCTCTCTCTCCCTCTCCTTCTCTCTCTCCCTCTCCTCCCCCTCTCCTTCTCTCTCTCCCTCTCCAACAGACGAGGAGTGACAGTGTCTCTGCACCCCCCCCAGGTGGAGAGACCGTGGCTCCAGTGAGACAGGCACCTCCCTGGCTCCTCCGCCCCCCTGACAGCCCCCTGACAGGGGGGGGGAGATGAAGGGAGAGTGTGGAGGCTGGAGATGGAAGCGGGGGAGGGAAGAGAGAAAGAGGAGATAGAGTGGGTGTTGGCTGATAAATTGATCCTCCATCTATCACAATAGCAGTAATGGAGGAGGAAAACTGACAACTGAGGAAAAGGAGATATATCATCATCCCTGTGTGTGTAGGTTCACACACACACACACACACACACACACACACACACACACACACGCAGACACACACGCAGACACACTCAGGCACACAGACACACACACTGTCACGCAGACACACACACACACACAGACACACACGCAGACACACGCCACAACACACGCAGATACACACACACGCAGATACACACACACGCAGATACACACACACACACACACACACTCAGGCAAAGACTGAGAATAGATTTATCTAAAACACACAGGCGTGCAAGCATGAACACACACACACATACTGAACAGTAGAAAATGTATTTTATCTAGAGGAGATTCTGGAGCAACAGCCGAGCAACACATTGATCATAAACATGTGCAAGTGAACACAGGAGCTAGTGACAGAACACATCTGACCCAGACCAGCTTATATCCTGGTGGACCATAACTGAGTTGAATATGTTCATCTGAACTGGGCAGCAGAGAGGATCCGAGAGCAGCTCGTGTGGTTTGGATGGAAGCAGGATGCTAAAGAGGGGAAAGACAACCGTCATGTTGTGTTCCTTACATCTTTTCATGTCGACTATTTAGCTGGTGTGCTTTCATCCAAAGCGACTTATAAATACGTCGTATATAAATCACAGTCGAAAATTATGGATCAGAAGTGCATCAGTTAAATAGTTTAACAGTGTTTCGGTGTCCAAAGGACAAGGACCCGGTCTGTTTTCAGAGTGATCCGTCCCCTCGCCGTGAGGGACGGACGTTAGGGGGTCTAAAACATGGGCCATGGACAACGAGCGCTGTTGAGGTGAGTTCTAACACACACACACCAACCCCATCTTCGCCCGTCCACTCGTTCTCCCGCTCGGCGGAGAGTTTGACAAACGTGGGGTGAAAATGAAAAGAGAGTAGCAACCGGCGGAGCGAAGGGCTGCGTCCCGAACTGATTAATTAGAACTAATAACATAAATCGGACCTAATGGAAATGTAATGGATTACTGTGAAGACTGGCTGTCCACCAGCAGAAATACAGCCAGACTCCCCGAAAGCACTGAATCATATCCGGACACGACTGCTGCTGCAGAGCGTTGGCCTAACTCACTGGTCATACCCGAGTAACAGCAAAGCAGTTTGAAACATGGGACAAGCGCGTGAATTTCCCCTCTTTGGGAAAACAAATAGGGTCAGCCGGTAACGGAAATAAATAAACAGCGGCAAACATTGCTTTTGTCTGTGTTGCACATAGTTTTCCACACCCAAACACATCCGTCTGAGAGGCAGACGTGCTGGCGCGGGGCGCAGTTCTGAGTCGGAGCGCGAGCAGCAGGAATGACCCAACCCGGACACTACAATGGCCTCATTGTCGGGTGTCTGTGTATGAAATATACCTTCCATGCGAACGCATTTGTTAACCTCCATAAAGATTAATGACATCCCGGTCGCATAAAGGATAGATTGTTTCCTGTGAAGCTGTGACACCCAGTGTGTGTGTGTGTGTGTGTGTGTGTGTGTGTGGGAGGGGGTGTTCGCTTGTGTGTGAGTGAGAGAGAGAAAGACAGAGAGGGGGAGAGGGAGGGAGAGAGGGAGAGAGGGAGGGAGGGAGGGAGAGGGAGGGAGGGGGAGAGGGAGAGGAGAGCGCGGAACAGGCAAGCTGGTAGCCATGGTAACAAGGTTTCTAATGATCTCTGAGATGGGAGGGGGAGGGGGGTAGGAAGGCTGCAGGGAGAGTCAGACAGCCCAGTTAGCCTCTCGCACGCAGAACGTCAATATTCAATTAGGCCCGTGGACATCATTACAGCCTCCTCCCTGCTCCCACTCGCCCCCGGTTACAGACCTCCCCTCTTAACCTGTCAGCACCCCCTTCATTTACCCCCCCCCCATCTAACCCACCCCCCTATCTTACCCCCCCCCCCCCCCCCATCTAACCACCCCCTAACCACACTGTGCAGCTACTGAACTACACACACACACACACACACACACTGCCACCTCTATTTACCCCCTGGCAGACTCCAGCTCTGAGCAGCAGGGGGGAGCAGCAGGGGGAGTGTTTAGTTTAGTAAACACACAGACTGTAGGAGAGAGGAAGAGAGAGACTGTAGGAGGGAGAGACTGGTTTAAACCTTCTGTATTCTGCTTTGAAGTCTCCTTACAGATATTTCTCTCTCACACACACACACACACATCCACACACACACACATCCAGACACACACACACATAGGTTGGGTCATGTTCAGAGCAGACAGATAAGATCAGAGGCTAAGGTGAAGCACAGGGCAGCAGTGTGTGTCTGTGTGTGTAGCTAACAGGTACTGTTGATCATGCAGGGTGAGCGCACTAACCCCACCCCAGCCTCTGGAACAGCACACACATGAGAGAGAGGAGAGGAGAGGGAGAGGGAGAGGGAGAGGGGGGAGAGAGAGGAGAGAGGAGAGGGAGAGGAGAGAGATAGAGAGAGAGGGAGAGGGAGAGGGAGAGGGAGAGGGAGAGGGAGAGGGAGAGGGGGAGAGAGAGAGAGAGAGAGAGAGAGAGGGAGAGGGAGAGGGAGAGGGAGAGAGAGAGGGAGAGGGAGGAGGGGGGGAGAGAGAGGACAGGGAGAGGGAGAGAGAGAGGGAGAGGGAGGAGGGGGGAGAGGGGGGGAGGAGAGGAGAGGGAGAGAGAGAGGGAGGAGGGGGGAGGGGGGAGAGGGGAGAGAGAGAGGGAGGAGGAGGAGGGGGGAGAGGGGAGAGAGAGAGGGAGGAGGGGGGGAGGGGAGAGGGGGAGAGGGGAGAGAGAGAGGGAGGAGGGAGGAGGGGGGAGAGGGGAGAGAGAGAGGGAGGAGGGGGGAGAGAGGGTACATGCCCAGTGATCCATCGTTCCTGACTTCTCTGTCAGAGCGGCCAGGAGGTCAGGAGGGGCGGGGCCTAATTGATCAGTCTGTCAGGACCAATGAGGAGGGCCGTGTTAACGGGACCTTTATAAGCCCCAGGAGGACCACACACACTGACATTGCACACACTCTCACACACACACACACTGCACACCGCGTGTGTGTGTGTGTGCATAAGCAGCAAATTGTGTGTGTTAAGGTATGTGAGTTGGCTACCGTGAGAGCATTATGTGTGTGTGAGAGAGTGTGTGTGAGCGTGTTTGTGAGTGTGTGTGTGTGAGAGAGAGTTTGTGTGTGTAAGCGTTTGTGAGAGTGTGTGTGTGTGAGAGTGTGTGTGTGAGAGTGTGTGTGTGTGTGTGTGTGAGAGAGTGTGTGTGTGAGTGTGTGTTTAGCTGCTCCCA
>NW_026911336.1:0-15106 GCF_963692335.1 Osmerus eperlanus | reverse complement strand
AGAGAGAGAGAGAGAGAGAGAGAGAGAGAGAGAGAGAGAGAGAGAGAGAGAGAGAGAGAGAGAGCTGACATGCATCTCTCAGAATTCTCCACATTAATCAACCATTATTTGAATGCCACGGTGGATTTCTCTCAGCCTATCTAAGTCCCAATTACAATAACGGTGTGTTTTTCACTGTCTGTGCTTTGTGCACACAGTGACAGCAAAAATGTCTACCCTGTCTCTACTCCTTTTCTCCTGCTACCTCTCTCTACCTCTCCTTGTAGAGGCACGTCACTCTCCTGCTCAGAGCCTCCTCTCCCTCACTCCCTCCCCACCTCACCCGTCAGTGGGAGTAGAGGGAAATTACAGGACTCACGCTACTTTATCAGAATTACAGAAATCGGTCCTGATACTAATGGCGTATCATATTGGTAGAAAGTGCTTGAACATTTCACACACAGATTTGCATGTGAATTCAAGCAGAGGTGTGGTGGTGGTGGGGGGCTGGGGGGGGGGGGGGGTTGATTAGGAATTGAGGGTGGTATGTTGAAGGTGGGCTGGGGGTGGGGGCAAGGGGGGGGGGGGGGGAGCGGCCATTAGCCAGAGTGAATGTGCGGGGGGCTTGTCATCCACATTAGCACAGCTGGCTGGTCAGGGAGCTAGCCCGTGCTCTTCGACAGCACGGCCTCCTTGAAGATCATGCCTCCTGGCACGACCGCTCTCTGGCTCTCCGCCTTTTTAATGGCTCTGTTGTTTTCCTTCCTTCTTTTACCTCCATCCGCCCCCCGCCCCCCCACCCCTCCTCAGAGAACACCTTGCCCCAGCGAGCAGCCGCCCTCGAGGGCAGAGCCGACTGGGTCTGCCCCTAACGCTGGTGGTGGAATGGGCTGGGATGGGCTCGTGGAAATTAGAAGGATTAATGGCCTGTGTGATGTTTGTTTACCTGGATGGAGGATAGTGGGGGGATATAGGATGCTATCTGTCCATCAGAGAGTTTCCCTAGCCAGGCTATCAGCCTCGGCTGGCTGGGCTGATCTGCAGGCTTGGGCTCCATTTGTTCCCATCACATCCAGACCAGTGGCCATGCTGATTAGCCGTGCTGTCAGGGAAGGGAAGAGAGGAGGAGATGATCTGTCGCGCCTCTCCCCGATATTCATGCTGATGCTTTCGCATCGCTAGCTGCCTAAAATCTCGCTCTGGCCATCTGCCTTACCAGGTTGCTAAGTTACATGGGGTAGCTGGCTAACAGAGATGCTAGCTTACACTGAGTAGTTGGATAACAGGTCGCTAACAAGCTAACAGGTTATCATCTTGGCTAGTCAGCTAATGAGCTTTTACATTTATGCTTGTAGCGCTAATCTATAGCGCTAGCCCTCAACACGGACTGTGATAACCAGGCAAGCTTACTTGCTTGTGTTTTTCCCTTCCTTGGCCTGTCACAGTGTTGTGGTGGTCTGGAGATGCAGGGATTCACCACCGTTGTCACACTGTCAGATGGGATTCAAATCCAAAACCCAGAGAGGAATAAAACATGCCAACTGTAAGAACTTGACAACCCAGGAGTCCAAAAACCACAACCAAGAAATAGCAAAAAAATAAAATAATAATTGGCAGCCACTTTCCCTCACCCCCCTATAACCTCTCTCCTTCCAAACTCCCCCTCGCTTTCCTCCCAGCCCTTACCCTCTCACACACGATCACAGCCCCACCTCCCTGCCCTCACCCCATCCCGGTTTCCCTTTTTACCTCATCAAATCTGTGACAGTCACAGAGCCTGTACCTGATTTGCATAACAACAGTGGGGAAATGAGTGGAGGGCGTGGAGATGGAGAGGCAGACTGGAATTTGGATGCCAAAGCACTCACCAGTGGCCCTGTGTGTGTGTGTGTGTGTGTGTGTGTGCCCGGTGTGTTTGTGACTGTGTGTGTGCCTTCCAGTGTCGATTAAGAGGTGTAATAGCCAGGGAACTCGCCTGCCAGGGGCATTGTTGATGGATCTGAATGCCTCCCACACCTGGGTGTGCTGCTCGGCTAGCTGGCTGGCCCTGCTCTGGTACGGGAGAGTCAGCCCCACACGCAGCAGGAGAGAGGGGCAGTTTGAGCACATGCAACTCCAGTGAAGCTGGAAGTTGCATGCCAGCAGTTATCAGGGCCAAAGCAAATGATAGTAAGCTTTGTTGTTGTCAATATTGTAGTACTCTCTTTCCGTGTTTTGTGGGTGTGTGTAGATTCTGCGGTGTGTGTAAATGTGGGTTCTACGTGGTGCGGTTGAATGCTTTGTTGCTCCCTCTCTCCCTCTATCTCTCCCTCTCTCTCTCCCTCTATCTCACCCTCTATCTCTCCCTCTATCTCACACTCTCCCTCTATCTCACACTCTCTCCCTCCCTCGCTCTCTCTCTCTCTCTCTCCCTATCTCTCTCTGCGTCGGGCCAGGCTGCGATGATTAGTATCGCGGGTGCAAACAGACCCTATCGGTATCAGCCCATTAGCTGGCCTTTAAACACAGTGTAAACACATCTTAATTATCTGGCCCTGCGACAGAGCAGCTGCCTCTGCCTGCTCTCCATCTCCCTCAGCCAGATGGGAGCCCGGCCCGCTAAAAAGCACCCATTACGGGGCCGTGTGGCGCCCGTGCCCGCCGCCAGGGCATGGCGATGGGCACGGCGGGCACCCAGCGCATACCTATAATTTACCCTCCACGCTTTCCACACGGACACGACAAAAAACGGCCCCTATTGTGGGGCCCCGGTAATTGTAGTCTCGTTTAGAAATGCAAGTAGCAATTAGCTGGGAATTGGCATTATACGGCCAGATTCGCATCCCTGCTGGGTGCAAAATGCTGTTTTAATAGCAGTTTGTTTTCCCCACATGAAATTATCTAAGGGGCCTTTTATCACATTCACACACCCTTCTCTCTCTTTCTCCTTCTAATCCCCTCTTCTCTCTCTCTCCCTCTTTCCCTCCTTGCTCTTTCTCTCACTTGTTCTCTCCCTCCCTCTCTCTCTCATTTGGGAGAATGGATACTAGGCTCAAAAAACTCTCCCAAACTGCCACATAAGAGTGTAGCCCTTAGGATAAGGATTGTCTTTTGTGCAAAGATATCACAGTTGGCTGTGCATCCTACGCCGTATCGTTCCCTAACCCTCATACTCATGTGGGGATTCCAGAGACGAGAGGGGGTATAACCGGCCTAGAGTTTGTAAATGTATTGTCCCTTTCGAACATCTTCAACTTTATCCTCCCCTCCCTCTCCCTCTCCTCCGTTGCAGAGGCGGTAGACATGCTGAAGGAGATGAAGGAGATGGAAGTGGCCATCACAGACACCACCGTCACCTTGATGTTCCACGTCCTTAACGCCACCAAGGAGAAAGGCCCCGACGTGGTCAGGAGACTCCAGGACACCATCTTCGCTCTGGGATTGGCCAAGCCCTCTGCCAACCTCTGCTCCCCTCTCATTTCCGCCTACCTGCAGAGGTGAGAACATACAAGACTGTGTACACACACAACATTTAGTAATTCAGCAGACGCTCTTATCCCCCCCCCCCGACTCTGCGTCCTTATTGGCCCTGGGATCGGTGCCAGCCCGCCTTCTACAGTTTGTCCCGACGATCATGACCAGAGGTGCATTCTGGGTCAGCGCCTCAGACAGAGAGAGGATTTGGACACGGCCTGGGAGGGGCTGGGTGTGGGGGTAACATGGTTGGGGTTGGGGGGGGGGGGTCACAGGACTGCTTTGTGCTTGTTTGTGTGCGGAGATCAACCAGCAGCTGCTGCCCCCCCTAACCATGACCTCCCTCTCCCTCATTTCCATAAAGCAGAGTCCTGCTAGCATTACCGGCGATGGCTATCAATGCCTTCTCGCTAAAACGCTAATATGCAAATAGGCTTCTCTGAGCGTTGGCCTCACGGCCCCTATAGCCCCGCCCCCTGGGCCTCTATTCAGGTCTATTTGTCAGAACGGCTTTTAAGTAGATCATCTCATTTGCATGTTAATTATGTACCGAGCACTAATTGCTGGACTTGCCACAGCCGTGCAGTGCTCTGCAAGAAGGCCCCCCCCCCCCCCACCTACACAAACACCCCGACTCACACGCACACCCCTGACCCTTAATGTACCCCTACATGCAGGGGGAGAGAAAGGGGGGCCAACTGTGCACCTTCACACAGTTTGTTTTCACACACACTGCGTGCCCCCCTGGGGTTGTTTGTTTTGCTGTCAGTCACGGCTCCACAAACACAGCGACCAGGTTCGCACGTTAATTGCTGCCGTCTCTGAGATTAGCTTGGTAATTTCCCCCCCCAGGTTCATTAGCAGCTATGAAAACAAAGGAAGAGATCTCTCTCTCTCTCTGTCTCTCTGTCTCTCTCCCTCCTTCTCTCCTCCTCTGTAGTTGGTAGATTGTCTTTTTTTTTTTTACTGTAACCATCGAGCGTGTAAAAAGGAAAGGTAGAGAAAAGCCACCATTACCCGTCTGTCAGGGTAGCGGGGGCTTCTGAAGAGAGTCAGGTTTCTCTTTCTATTCACGTTTCGTTCCCCTCTTTTTTTTAACGTCATCTTTCATTTTTAATCGCTCTACTTATCCGTCCAAATATCCCCCCCCCTTCTTCCCTCTCACCCCTCCTCTCTCTTCTCCTCCCTTTCTCCGTCACATCCCCTTCCCGCACCCACTGTTCTCTCCGTCATTCAGCGTCGGCGTCTTCCGCGGCGCGAGGACAAAGCGCCGTGTCACTCTCCCGCCACTGTCTCATCACTGTGTCAGCAGTAATGACTTAATGAACACTTCTCCCCCAGATTAGCGCTGACAGCCCGTCAGCGCGTTCCTACCGTTAGCCTGGGCTCAGCCCCGCGCTGCAGAGAAAGGCTATCCGCTAGGCTAACCGCTAGGCTAACCGCCTCTCAGGAGTTATAGCCACGATTAACGCCCCGGATGCTAATGAGCCTAACAAAGGGAGGATGGCAGGAGCTGTTCTTGTGCAGTGAGAAAGAGAGGAGGGGATCAGATGAATAGACAGACCGTGAAGAGGAGGAGGAGGAAGAGAGCTGTCAGCAGACTGCTGTTTGGAGATGGAGAGCAGCGCAGGAAGAACTCCGCAGAAGAACTCCCACTCCCTAGCGATCTATTCTTCCGACGTAGACTAGTGTGGGACAGATAAATAGGCTACCTCAAGTGAGGAGACAGAATGGAGCAAGCTGCATTTCGTGTGTGTGTGCGCTCGCACAGGCTCGTGACAACCTGACACTCAGCGAGCTAGAAATGTCATGATTGGCGCGCTCACATTCACACAGATCCTTAGATCCAGACCTCTTTCCTGAGGGACAGTGGTGTGATAACAGGTCTTCCAGTCTGCAGGGAACAAAAGAGGGGAGAGGGGCGAGGAAGAAGGGAATGAAATGAAATGAGCTTTCTTGTCTAATCCTTCAGGTTCTTTGGGTAAAGCACTTGCCTCTTCTTTTTTTGGTCTATCTCCTTCTTTCACAACTTAATTGGTTGGAAAGTGCTTGACATGCAAAGTTGGTGACATTAACGGAGGGTTGGGTGTGGGGGGGGGAACGACGTGTTTGAGGAAATCGTAACGCAAGTGACAGCTAAATTGTACCTAGGGGAAATTATGAAGCCTTCAACATGGTTAGTTCCACTCTGGAGGGGAAGAGGGGGCATAATTGCGATGCCGGTCGCTTTTCCTCAACTGACGGGGGGGGGGGGGGGGGGGTTCTTTCCCCCGTAAGAAGGGGTCTAGTGAGGTTGGAGGAGTGGGATGATCGGAATGGATGGAGGTAGAGAGGTTTAAACCATCAGTCAGCTATTCAGACCTGGTTTTCTGGCTCAGGACACACAGAGAATCACAGTGCTTCGTTCCAGAGGCGGTCTGCTCTTGTGGTGCACACACCTGCTACTACAAGAGCCAACGTCCACAGGATTCATTTCCAGGAAAGTTTCTCTCCAAAGCAAAAGCTTTTTTTTTGTGTGTGTTTTTATTTTTATTTTTGCTAAAGCCAAAAATGCTTCCCCCCCCACACACACACACAAACACCCCCCAGCACCCACTACGCACAAACACAACTGAATCTCTAAATTTCTCTCCTCTGTTGCTGTTACTGTCACTCGCCCCTGAGTGCTGTTCAATCAGGAGCTGCTGGTTGAATTGGCTCTTGACTCTCCCGGTTGATGAATAATGTTGTGCCTCTTCATTTCAATTAGAAGCGATTGCCTGAGAGTCCAGTTGACGTTCCCGACTCAATCACTCATCCTGTGTGTGTGGTGCCCTCCCTCCCTCCTCCATCCTCCCTTTCCACCCCTCCACCCCCCTCTCACCGCCTTGTTGAGGCCCCCACAGCAAGGTCACGCTTTCATATTTTTCACGTGTAGGGTGGGTTTAGACATGGTTCTGGGCCCCAACTATATAATCTCAACAGTTTAAAACACTTCAGAAATTACACCTGCTACCACCCCCACCCCGCCACACACACACACCCCTCCCGCTCGCTTTCCTGACCCCCCCCCCCCCCCCCCCGCCACAGCCCCCCTCACCTCAGCCTCCAAGCCGAGCCCCTATCTGCTTTGACCTCTGTTTGATTGGCATGGTAATAAGCCAATCAGCGCATTGACGGAGGCACAGTAACAATAGAAGGTTTGGAGTGGTTTTCCCCCCGACGCCCCGTTCTCTCTCAATCTCTTATCTCTCCATCTGACCTCCTGTCAAGAGGAAGGGAGGAGGAGGAACGGGGGGGGGGCACATTTTGTTGCCATGTTCCTTTAATTCCGCAGCTGGGGGGAGAAGTCAGCGAGGAAGGGGTGAGGTCAGCGAGGAAGGGGTGAGGCCCGGGAAACTGACAGAATTGAGATACAAGCAAGAGGCTAAAGATCAGTAGAGGTCATCTCTCCTTTTTCTCTCCAGTCATTAGCCGTGCCAGACAGGTGTGTGTGTGTGTGTGAGAGTGGGTGTGTGTGGGTGGCTCTTGTATAAGAACTCATCTCCTGCTCCATCTGTCATAGATGAAAAGATCCCCTTTGTTGCTGCAGGTCCCAGTGTTCTGTATGGGAAGGTCAAAGGTCAAGGCTTGGAATAGACTTGTCTGTGGCTCCATAGAGCTGGACATGTTTAATTGTAACGTTCTGACGGCCTTTTTCCCTCTTTTTGTGTGTGTCCGTGTGTGTCTCAGTAAGGACCTGTCTGGGGCCCTGGATGCTGCCACAGAGTGTCAGAAGCAGTACGGTCAGCTTCCTCGTATCCATGACATCATCGTCGCCCTGGTGGAGACGGGAGACACCGAGCAGCTGCAGAAAGGTGCCTCCTCCATCTCTCCTCATCCATCTCTCCTCATCCCTCTCTCCTCATCCCTCTCCATCTCTCCTCATCCATCTCTCCTCATCCCTCTCCATCTCTCCTCATCCATCTCTCCTCATCCCCCTCCATCTCTCCTCATCCATCTCTCCTCATCCCCCTCCATCTCTCCTCATCCATCTCTCCTCATCCTCTCCATCTCTCCTCATCCATCTCTCCTCATCCCTCTCCATCTCTCCTCATCCATCTCTCCTCATCCCTCTCCATCTCTCCTCATCCATCTCTCCTCATCCCTCTCCATCTCTCCTCATCCCTCTTCATCTCTCCTCATCCATCTCTCCTCATCCCTCTCCATCTCTCCTCATCCCTCCATCTCTCCACATCCCCCTCCATCTCTCCTCATCCATCCCTCTACCCACCCTCTCCCAGGGTGTGGAGGGTCTTTGAAGAGCGCATGAAGAGTTGTCAGTGCGTTACGTCATATGAGTGCCTGTGTGTGTGTGTGTGTGTGTGTACGCACACACGTGTGAGAAGCAGTGATGGAGTGATGAGCCACTGGGGCCTTTGGCTTCGCTGGTCAGCCATCCCCTGCCACCCCCTGTGGTGATCTTTATTAAAGAGCGCGCTGCTCAGAGCAGGGGCCCGGGGCCACTCTGAAGGACGGAGCTCCGATCATGAATTTAATAGTGTGGCGCTCTCGACACGAGGGCGGCCGCAGGGTTAACTCTGCCTCGCGTTGGGGGGCGAGTGGGTGTGGAGTGTTGGGGAGGCGAGGACCTCTGCGTGTGTCGAGCACCACTCCAAACACACACACACACACACACACCCACACACATAGCATACCCCGCCCTCCACTCTCACCCCTGAGAGGGGCATTGCCACAAGGGGGGTCAAGCCTATGATGCCCTCTTTAGGTGGAAACGTCCCCCTATTTAAAAACACACTCCTCCTCTGCTCTAGTCTGGGATCTCTGTACCTAAAAACACACACTGCTGGCTCTGAATCAGCTTACCCGCTCCACACACTCATCTCTGCATATCAGGTTCAGGCCAGATGTAGAGGTTGGAGCACACACACACACACACACACACACAAAACTCACACACACAAAGATCAGCAGTACACTTACACATGCGACCAAACACACGAAACCGACAATTATCCCCAGACAAGCACACACACACACACACACTAAAGTCCTTCTGTGTGTGTGTGTGTGTGTGTGTGTGTGCAGATGAGCTCCCACCTGGCTCCACCTGGCCAGAGCCTGATAGGATTGAGAGCTGGAAGTGCTGACGGACGCTCTTTGAGAAGTTCAGGGCTCAGAAAGCCAGGTGGCTTAGCTGTTCAATAGGGAGTGGAAGAATGCAGAAGGAGAGAGAGCGAACATGTGTGTGTGCATATCTTCCCATGTGCGTGTTTGTGCCTGTAACTTGTGTGTTTCATTCTGTTCCCCCACTTTCACACCCTCCCTTCATGTCTCTTTCTCGCTCTCTCTCTCTCTCCCTCTCTCCCTCTCTCCCTCTCTCTCTCTCTCTCTCTCTCTCTCTCTCTCTCTCTCTCTCTCTCTCTCTCTCTCTCTCTCTCTCTCTCTCTCTCTCTCTCTCTCTCTCTCTCTCTCTCTCTCTCTCTCTCTCTCTCTCCAGCCATGGACTTTGTGAGCCAGGAGCGTGGTGAGATGACAATGCTGTACGACCTGTTCTTCGGCTTCATGCAGACTGGACGCTACCGCGAGGCCCGCAAAATCATCGAGGTGGGACCAGTGAGACACATTGTGACGGCCCGGCTATGAAAGGCTTTAATTACAACACAGTAATAACTTTCACCACCGAATGAGATCGGGCCTAAATCTGAACTAATTCCATTCAGAGGAATACAATGGGCCATGCTACCAAGTGGGACTGGTGTGTGTGTAAGTGTGTGTAAGTGTGTTTGTGTGCGCTACACATCTGTATGTGTGTGTGTGAGTTAGGGTTTGTGTGAGGTAGATGTGACGTGTAACGGTTCTAGAAGAGGAGGCCAAGTTGCAGGAGAGAGTTGAAGTGGCGCAGTGTGTGTATTTCAGGGAGGGGTTTGGTCACAGGGGTGGTCTCTCTGGTCTAGACTGGGATGGTCTCTTTGGACTGGATGGTATCTCTCAGTGGAGAGGGTCTCTGTGGACTGGACGGGATCTCCCAGTGGAGAGCTCCCAACATGCGCCGTTACTAAGACACAAGTCGTTTTCCATGTCTTTTGTTCTGTGCCCGCACTCTTCTGCCTCCACTTTCAGCCAGCTCCCCTGACACACACACACACACACAACCCAGAAGTGTGCTCCTCCGCAGTGAAACACTGTTCTGAACTAAACCATTCAGATGTTTAATTACCCAAGCATTCTAATCTCTGGTCTGAATTCCCAGTCCACCTGGAGATGACTGGCTGGATGCACGCTGGCGGAGGGATGGATTAGTGCTGAGGCCTGTGTGTTTCTGCTTGTGTGTGTTTCTGCCTGTGTGTGTTTCTGCCTGGGTGTGTTTCTGCCTGTGTGTGTTTCTGCCTGTGTGTGTTTCTGTCTGTGTGTTTTGCCTGTGTGTGTTTCTGGACCACCTTTCCACATCGCCAGTCACTCCTCTCTTCCTATTTCTATGAAAGTCAGGATAGTTTCAGCTGTTGTCGTGTCTCCAAAGCCCTCCAGCCAGCCTCGACGTCACAGACGCTTCACTGTGGTGGCCGATGTTAAGATGCCTGTTCAGACCACAGGAAGCGCTGTCATTCAGTTCTTTATCTGGGCCCTATCTTTTCTTTCTCTCTATATCTATCTGAATGAGGAGTGATAATATGGATCAACCCTGTGTTTCACACAGGAGATCAGGAGTTGTGGATGACCGGTAACACTCAGAGATTCTCAGCAGCTTGTGGGGACACACTCTGTCCTTGGATTTGGAGCTGTTATGATGGCTCCAAACCCTCTTAAGTGTCGACACGCTGTTTATTTCGGACGTGAATATCCCCGTCACAATGGGACTTAAAGGGTTGCGGGCGTCCCTGAGTGACATCCTGACCTAAGCGTGGGAGGGCTTACCGCGCTTGGAGGCTTGGTGTTTAGTGAGTATTGTAGTCTCATCCCCAACCCAAGCGCTCTTGAATTGGAAAAGCCTACTGCTAAAGTGAGGGATGGAGAATTAGAACTGTGTGCGCCTGATGGAGGTTGTGTGTGTGTGTGTGTGTGTGTGTGTGTGTGTGTGTGTGTGTGTGTGTGTGTGTGTGGTGTAGAAGGTCACTGTAGCCAAACAAGCTCTCAGTCTTTCACCAAAGGGACCCACTGATTATCTCAGTCAATCTGGGTGAGGCCAGATGAGGTCACTGATAACTGTCATCTATCTCTGTACAGCTCTCACACACACACACACACACACACCACCTCTACCTGTTCGTCTCTGAGTCTCGAGTGCCTTTAGCAGCAGGTTCATGTTTGGTATAATTGCGAGGTTATTAATTGCAGGTAATTAAATGAAATGCAAGAGAAATGTGGGCAAATTTCTGAAATGGTCCAGGTTAGGTGGTATTGTTGAGGGGTGGGTGCCATTAGATAGGTGTGTGTGTGCGTGTGTGCGTGTGTGCGCGTGTGTGTGAGAGAGAGAGAGAGAGAGAGAGAGAGAGAGAGAGAGAGAGAGAGAGGAAGGTTTGGAGGGGTCAGGTAGCTGTGTCCGTGTAGGTAGCAGATCACATTTAAACATGTAGAATTGAGACAATGTAGGGAGGAACATGAGGACCATTTGAGTAGCCTTTTGTGTGTGGGTTTTTTTGTTGCGCTTGCTTGCTTGCGCGTGTGTGTTTGATACAAGGCTGTTTTGGCACTCAGGCCTTCAGACTGTCTAGTGAAAGAGGGCTGATTTGTGAAAGCTACAAAGCAGCAGGCAGGCATGAGATTGTCTTAATAATCTGACCTAGATGTCCTTTTGAGGACCGGAGAAGGCTGGAAGTGAAAAGGGAGAGTGTGTGAGTGTGTGGTTTGATCCCTGTGGGTTTAGCCTGTGCCCGGGAAGATTTGCCCCGGGGGGCTTAGATCCCTGGCCAGGGTTGGCGGTGGCTGCTGGGAGATTTAAGAAGCAAAGCATATACAAAAAAGAAGGAAAAAAAAAAAAGGATGTACCACTCTCTCGGTCTTACTTACTAAGGAGATTAGACGCCATGGAGAAGAGAACAAATTTTAATTTGTCCCTTTTGACTGGTTGTGTAAGAACATAATGCGCGAGGCCGGCAGGCTGGAGTGGAGGGGCCAGTGTGATATTGCTCCGGTAAAGGGCCCCTCGAGGGATTGAGACTGAGCAATCTCCATTCCCAGCCAGATTAAGGCAGTTGGAGATCTTGCTCGTCGCAGGATTACAGGAACGTGATCGCTCCGGGGGAGGGGCAACCAACTCCTAAAGATTGATGCAGCATCCTGATGAAATCCTGATCACTGCTAACCCCCCCCCCCCAACACACACACACACACACACCTCCCCAATCAGGCCAGATCCACACAAGCCTATATCCTATCCTCCATATCATAATGCCATATCTGCCATTAATACGTAACACTTAACCTAAAAGGCCCTTGTGATGTGTTGACAATGAATTATATTTGACCATGAATGCTTTCTCATCAGCACCACACTGTACTATCTCGCCTTTCCATGCCCCATCAATTTATGAGCTGCACTGAAAGACTGAAAGTTACATTTAGTTTGTGCGTTGTGTTGAATTTGGCGCTGGGGGTGAAGCATGGTGGTTGGAGTCAACCGAGTCTGTTACTAGGTGATTTAGCAGGAAGTGTTGTTACCAGATGACTTCCTGTGTAACTTCCTGTGTAACTTCCTGCTCCTCCAGACTCCTGGGCTCAGGGCTCGTCCCGGGAGGTTCCAGTGGTACGCCCAGAAATGCATCTCTGGCAAAAAAGTGAGACACATGCACTTACACATCGAACCCTGTACTACCACCTTCATCACACACACACACACACACACACACACACCAGTCTGATGTGTGTGTGTCTCCTCCAGATGGAGGCTCTGGAAAACATGGTGGACATGACCGCAAAGTTGTTTGAGTGTGACCGTGACGAGATGTACAGCTACATACTCCGACTCTGCAGTAAGTACACCTGGCATGACCCCATGACTAACAGCTCAACTCAGTTACCTGTCTGGAACCCCCGCCCCACCCACACCCAATCTAACCCTCTCCTCTGACCCTGGTGTAACCCCCTTAGCTTCAGTACTACCCAGAATAGTGAACAGGCTGGTCACTCCACACACACCTCAGGGGACTGTGTGTGTGTGTGTTTGTGTCTCAGTGTCTTGTCTTTCCGTGTACGCAGTCACATGTGTGCGTGCTGGATACCCATTGGGTGTTTCTGTGTGAGAGGTCAGGGTTAGACAGTGAGGGGCTGGCAGTGTGAGGGGTCAGGGTTAGACAGTGAGGGGGTGGCAGTGTGAGGGGTCAGGGTTAGACAGTGAGGGGGTGGCAGTGTGAGGGGTCAGGGTTAGACAGTGAGGGGGTGGCAGTGTGAGGGGTCAGGGTTAGACAGTGAGGGGGTGGCAGTGTGAGGGGTCAGGGTTAGACAGTGAGGGGGTGGCAGTGCGAGGGGTCAGGGTTAGACAGTGAGGGGGTGGCAGTGTGAGGGGTCAGGGTTAGACAGTGAGGGGGTGGCAGTGTGAGGGGTCAGGGTTAGACAGTGAGGGGGTGGCAGTGTGAGGGGTCAGGGTTAGACAGTGAGGGGGTGGCAGTGCGAGGGGTCAGGGTTAGACAGTGAGGGGGTGGCAGTGTGATTAGATTACATCGCTGATTGGAGGAATTGAGCTGTTTCTGTCCGAGTTAAAGCCCTCAGAGCACATCTGCGGCCTGTTAGAGTCCCAGTGTTTAAGTGTTCGTCTGATGACCAGATTAGACGCTCACGCAGACTGATTGCTCTCTCTCAGCACGCCACGCCTCTCCTGCCCCTTCTCTGCCCCCTTCTCTGCCCCCCTGTGAGTGCGTGTGGGCGCATGTTCTCTGGACGCACACTGATTACTGTCCTCTCTCTCTCTCTCTCCCCCCCAGGGGACACCAACGACTGGCGCAAGGCAGAGGCCACCTGGACCAAGATGCAGGAGGAGAACATCATCCCAAGGCCCCGGACCCTGCGCTTGCTGGCTGACATCCTCAAGACCAACGGCCAGGAGGTGCCCTTCCAGGTGCCTGAGGTAAATACCACTGGGTTCAATCTGGCCCTACGACATCTGTGTAGGAGCACTAAAGTCCTTCTGGGAGTATGAACATTGGAGCCCGGTTTGGATCAACCATGACCCTTGACCCAGTTGTTGTATGGTTGTAACCCCCCCTGTTCCTTACATGCAGTGGGATTTAGATTCCAGGCGGGTTGAGATGCATTTTGATCTGAGGGTGGGAATCACAACCACAGTGGTTGTGATTGACGCCGGACTCATTCGTGGTGGCTGAGTGCCGCTGTTCGGTCACGGTCTGCAAGCTCCTCTCCCAGCCTGGCCGTGTCTCAGAGCCCGGAACGTTCCACCCTCATGACTGCTCCCTCACCTCCTTACATCTTTAAAAGCATTCGCGGTGGAATAAATTATTCTCCATTTGGGTGGATGTGTGCTGGGGGGGGGGGGAGCCCCGGGGCTAGACGAGACAGGAAGTGAAGGCTTGTTGCCCGCGGAGATGACCCCGGTGACCTCACGGGCTCCAGAGTTGTCACCCCCTGCATCCTCCTCCTCTCTCGACTACCCCGGTCTAATTTGCCCCCAGCCAGCACAACTTAACCCCCTCCCCCGACGGCCATTAGGGTGACTGAACATCGCCCTAACACGCACTCTCCACATTACATACTG
The DNA here is from genome assembly GCF_963692335.1 of Osmerus eperlanus. Lineage (NCBI taxonomy): Eukaryota > Metazoa > Chordata > Actinopteri > Osmeriformes > Osmeridae > Osmerus > Osmerus eperlanus. Next base: position 990 of record NW_026911336.1, on the reverse strand, counting down.
TCACACACACACACACACAAACACACACACACAGGAAGGCACGTACGAATTGCCAGGGACAGGCCTAGCACATTGCATGGTAATGGTGGAGGGCTGGTTAGCTTCTGTACAATGGTACAGTCCTGCAGGCCATGCCCTCCCATTAAAACATGCGGGCAGTATTGCTGTCGCCGTTGACTCTCGGCTGCTCATGCTTGTTTGTGTGTCCAGGTGTGGTACGAGCAGAGCCCGAAGGGAGAGGCCGGCCCTGAGGCTGAGGCTCAGGGGACGGAGGTCAGAGCTGCCAAGTCACCCAACATGCTCACTGACAACAGCAACGACCACAAGTTTCGCATTCTCACCCTGTGCAAGAAGGGCATGGCTAAAGGTAGGCAGATCAACGGCTTCTGGCAGGGAGATGCTGTTGGTTGATGAGGGAAGGAGGTCCGTCTCCCATTGGTCCATAAAACTCAAACTTGGATGCTTGTTGTCTTTGTTTTCTCTCTCTCTCTCCCCATCTCTCTGTCCCTCTCTTTGTCTCTCTCCGTCTTGCCCTTTCTCTCTCTCTGTCTCTGTCTGTCTCTGTCTGTCTCTCTCTCTAGAGGCCTATGGCGTGCTGAAGGACGCCGATGTGAATGGCGTGACTCTGGGCCCCGCCCACTACAACAGTCTGATCAAAGTCCTGCTAGCCGAGGGCAACATGGAGGACGCCATGGTGGTCAAAGACATGCAAGTTCCTGTCCGCTTCTCCTCTCAGTCTACTCTGCGTCCCCTCACCATCACTGCTCCACATCCAACCTTCCAGATCCCCTCTCATGAGAGGGTTAGGGGTCAGAGGGTGTTTCCCCCTTCCCTCCTCCACTGTTCTGCTTCCGCTGTCCTCGTACCGTCAGAGATGACCTTGCTGAGATGACCTTGCTGTAATTGTTTTGTTGAACCCTAACCTGCACTGCACATGAACAGCAGTTGAACATTCTAACTTACAATTCCAATTGCAGATTAATTTAGGTT